>NW_010139668.1:0-13375 GCF_000699245.1 Pterocles gutturalis | reverse complement strand
TAAGTAAAGACTTTCTATTTCATATATATATATATGAAATATGTATAAATACATATTTAAGAAGTATTTCTTCTGAAAGCATTTGCTCTTTGAATGTATAGATGGCTAGACCTCAAAAAATTATTTAAGTGTTTTTCTTAAAAACAGTCCAAATATTTTCAAGGAATCTGTTTTTGGTGAGAACACACTGATCGTTTTGTAGAATATTTATATATATCTTGATATATACAGGGCTTTTTAAAGAAAATATTTATGTTGTGGTTTCTGAATCAAACAACATGAAGTATGTCAATAATGAAAGACTGAACATTTCTTTTTTCAGGCTTTTTTTTAACTTAGGTTAATTTTTTTAGATATGGACTTAAACATAAAATTACTTGAATGGGGTCAAATATAGGTAGGTGCCTTCAGACATGAAAAAAATAAAGACTCATTTGTTTGAGAGAGAGGGAGGTATTTTGTACAATTTGATCAACACTGAATTATAGGCCTGAATTTCTTTTAATGTAAATAGGCATAAATTAGAAATATTTCAGCTGGATGTGGGACAGATGCAAAATGTTAAATGTAAAAAACATAACAATAATTAAGCCTTTCTCATCTGAATGAATTGTGTGATTTTTTCTATGAAGTTCACAGCCATGTGAAATTCCCTTCTTTCTATAGCAACTTGTTTGTCAGGGGCTCTTTGGGGGACAAATGAGACACAGGAGGGATTACTTGCCTTTTTTGAGATGGGTATGTTTTGAGTTGTCTTCATAATCCTCAATTTGTCCCAGATTTGTCAAAAAGATTTTCCAAGTTTTGCCTAGTCTTGAAATGAACTCAGGCTGAATTTATAAAGTATAGACTGATGGTCAAGTTAATCCCTCCCTGAGCTCCACAGAAAGTTTACTGTTTTGTTCCAAACCACGGAAAACTCATAATTATGGTTGAATATTGCTTTGAGTTTTTGGGTTTGCATGAGTCCAGAAACTCAAAATTAAACCCAGTGAGTGTGTGAACCCACTGTAAATGAAAAAAACAAGCAAACAAAAAGTTAAAAAAAAAAAAAAAGAGAATTTATTGATCCCTAGAGATTTGAAACTGCCAAAGTTCTCAGAGCTTCAGTACATGAAAAAGAATGTTACTATGGCACCAGAAACATTCATGTCAAGAAAATTACACTATTTTTGGAAAAGATGTCGTGATCTGGTAGCTCTAATTTCTTATACACAGATTGTTTAACTACTTAAAATCAATCGAAAAAAAGGGTATAAACTGTATTTTTTCCTAATCTATATGAAATCTAAATAATGTAACTAATGGTACATAAGTAAAGACACAAAGAAGTGTTTAAAAAACTGCATTACATGTAAACTTTTGTCCAGGCCCGGAATGGTCAGGTCTGGGGAGATTCTTTGCTATTCCCAGAGTGAGATTAAGACACAAACAAGGTTAGATACCGTAAAGAAAAGAAGTTTAATAGTTTCAAAAATGTTCACTTAGAGGCAGGAAATGGAGAGAAAGAGAGGAAAAAAAAAGTAAGGTAAGGTGCAATAGCTACCACCACACGGAGCTGTGGCGTCCCGTCAGTCCGGATCGACTTCACGTCAGGTGGGGAATTCCACTCGTTGCTGGTTGTCACGGTTCTTTTATAGAGGTGTCCTCGCTCCTTCTGAGAATAGTTTTACATAATCTCACCCCGCACTCGGCGGTGGTGCACATATCCAATACCTTCTCTCTGGGGGATTTTTCTGTCCCTGGGTCTGGGCGTATGTGCCGGGGTAAGGGTACAAAGAGGAGATGTGTGGTTTCGTGGCAGACATCTGTTGAGGCAAGATGTTCCAGCAATGTTGAGACAGACAAGTCCGTTACAGGGCCTCTGTGTGGTTTTCCGGTCGGCAAGCAATGTTGAGACAGATAGCACAGTCTCAGCAAAGTCCTTTACAAATTCATAGCTTACTTTCTCTTACAAATCTCACTGAAATCCACGTATAACCATTTGATACATATGACTGAGCATTATACAGCTTTGACACCAGTTCCTGAAACCCAACATGAAGTGATACCATAGTCACTTCCATATCTGCGTCTCCTTTTACAGAAAAGTGCAGATGAAAATCGAAGTCTGAGACATGGGTAGTCTCTTGAGATAGTTGAATAGTTTTGCAGATTTTTTTTTACCGTGTTTGTACACTTTGCATCTTCTGGCTGTGAATTCAGCTTGGTGTAAATGGCTAGCCTCTAGCAATGGTTTGAAGGATGGCAAGTTCCTTTCACTTCGTAAACAGGGCAGTATATTTCAGCCTGAAAAAGTGCACTTGAATATAAATACATTTGCAGTTTATGGCTGATTTCTTCAATTTTTTTATCTCTGAGAATGGAAACATTCATAAAAATTAATGAATAAAGGAATTTCAAGTGAAAGGGGATGATCATCGTACTTGTAAAGGAATCAGAAGGAAAGATTGGGGTCATCTTTCTGAAATACTGTTGCTCACATTGAAATAAGTGTTATTTGGATGACCAGGAAACACTCCTGCAGTAGTCTGTATGTGCCTGTCTGCGAGGTGGCTGACATCCCATTGCTTTTCTTTGCTCATTGTGATGGTAACAATTTGCAATATACAAAATCAAACAGATCAAGCCACTGGGAAGGTGTTGGCAAATACTTTAATTGGTAACAGCTGATTGAATGATCATTACTTTCATCCAGATCTCATGGTCTGTCTTCAACCATGTCTGAATTCAGTGGGAATTGTGCCTGCAACATTTCAAGTCCTGTAGGATTTGGCCCTCTTCATTTTCCTAAGATACTCAATAGGGGAAGAACCTTGCAAATGAGAAAGACCCTAAAAAAATTCCACGTTATTAAAAGAGTCATTGTATATGATTTAAGAGAATCCTTCTGCAGAATTGAACAGTATGTGTTAAATTTTGGGATTAATACTCTCAAGATTTCCCAAAAAAGAGAAGAGCCCTTGAGACGGTTTAGCAAAGTTTCTTTTTATTCTGAAAACACACTAGCCAACTGTTTGCCATGCTTCAGGTAATATTCAGATTCTTTCCAGACAGCTATAGAGTTCTAACGTTTTTTATGTCACATAACAGGGTACACATGGCAAACACAAATGATGATGGGATTCAGCTCATCCAACCTTCATTGACCAAAGACCCAAGTCTAGTCAAAGCCACTTACTTGCACTCCTATGGCCAAAGGGAGAGGTAGGCATCACAGAGGGTGATCTAGCCTTTCTTATGTTTAAATAGGTGAGCCATGGCAACATGTGTCTTTGTGTTCCCTTTGTCTTACGGAGGACCTAGCTGACTATCTTAGGCTAGATATTTCAAATTCAGCTAATTCATCTTGTCCTGTCAGCCCAAAAATGTAAGTGGCTGAGACTGAGTTTTCTCTCTTGTGTTGGGACACCTCCTTGAATCCACCCCACTGCTGGTTTTCTTGCTCCTCCAGCTAAAGCTCTGCAGTATCTCTGGTGTCTCTAAGCATGCAGGCAGAAGAAGCCTTCACCTTTACTGTAGCAGGGGGGTTGGAACTAGATGATCTGTAAGGTCCCTTCCAACCAAAACTATTCTATGATTCTATGATTCTGTAATAATTTTGCTGTTAACAGCCATCTGTACCCAAAGGGGCCGCTAATGTTTTAATCACATCTATTCACAGATATTTCACACATATGATGGCTCCAAACTTGCTTAGAAATGGCTATGTTTTCACTCACAATATTTTGTGGGGGTTTTTTTAAGGAAACTTGTAGCTATTTGTGATAATATTATATTTGTGTCATATGGGAATAAATGACAATGTGGGGTCAAGGATAATGGAAAATTGCCCTGTATTATTTTAGGGATTCTTAGAATTTTGCTGCAAGTTACTGAAATCTGTAGAATATGCATTTCAATAGCCCTTACAAAGAAAAATGCACATGAAATATAGCCCATATTTTTTCATGCCTCAAATCAAACAAAAAAAAAGAAGAAAAAAGAACCCTGGGTCAAGAAGTCAACTTGTATCAATCAGCATAGTCCCTCTGAAGTTGGTGGATTTACCCTAATGTGACCATTGCTGGTTTGAGGTTTAGGTAAAAGATTGATTTCAAATTTTTAATCCTAGTTGATTAATTTCAGCTATCAATACCTGTAACTAATGAGATACATCTGCAATACATGGTGTTGTACTTTTTGAGAGGAGTTTATGTGTCCATGTCTCCTTTATTCTGCTTGTACAAAAACCACCCACAAACAGAGCCTGGCTGAGATACCTCCAACAGCTAAGGACAGGACAGTTTTGACATAGTGTGCTGCTTAGTTTGAAGTTTACTGCTTCTGTTTCAGGCCTAAAAAGAGAAATATATGCCAGAAGTCTTACTTTCTCACCCCCCAAAATTATCCTCATCTTAATAATAATAGTAACAGTAAAGCCCTTACTTCTCCCTTAAAATTTCCTCCTTTGGCTCTCATGGCTGGAAGAGCATCCCTGCTACTTGCAACAGCAATGCCTTGGTCCCCTTCCACTCTTCTCTTACTTGTGACTAAGCAGCGGACAAAGACTTTGACAATGGCTTGCGTGTGTGGCCATGTGTCGTTATGAGGCCAGCTATACAATTTCAAAGACATGCATTATATGAATATCACCTATGCAATGCTAATCAGTTTAGTCTTTCCAATTTATTTAATGAAGGCAAAATGACTCCTAGAAGCCAAGCACTGGCCTCTCATCCTTTTACTACAGGTGGCAATGTCTTTTAAACGGCAATCTGAGAATAGCAATTACAGCAAAATAATACTTAACACCTCTCTCCCCACTGTTTTCTTTGCAGATTTAAATGAATTTCAAGATTTTTAAATGTAATTTATCTTCACCTTTAACACATGAAATATAATTCTGTGGATGCGTTAACTTGTCTGCAATGTTCATATGTAGAAATTTATAATCTGTGCCATCTTTTATGATTCCATCACCTTTTTGCATGTATATTTACTTTTCTGTAGTTAAACAGAGATATTCTGTAGAGAAACAAATTTTCATTCCCACGTGGTGGAAATATCACAGGTAACCTTCATATGAAATGTTAGGATTGCAGACCATGGGCTTTTTTTATTTCTTTGAATATATTTTGCAGAAGTGGAAAGGGCTAAGAGGGCCCTTTCCAGAGATACAGAATATTTATACTATCCCTCAAACCTCTCACTTTACATCACTATGTTGCCATTTATATATTACGTGACTAAAAGATTGTTAAATTGCTAATTATTTATTTAGTTCATATGATATGAAAAAATGTCAATAATTTGTTTTCTGGTAAATCAAATAAATCTATGAATAATTTTTTATGAAAAAGTTCATAAACCAGTTCAACAATGCTGACTAAAGCAAAAAAGAACCATAAAAACACAGAACAAACTCATTTTAAAAAAAGTACCTTTGAACATTTTGGAAAAAAAGACATTTTGAACATTTGAGCAAAAACAGATTTTTGATTTTGCACCAAATTTAATTAAAAAAAAATAAAAGAACAGTGTCTGCATTAACAAAGTAAACCAAATTAATACATATCAACAGGGTTAAGGATGCTCCAGTTAAAGAGATTTTATGGTTACAAGATGAACAAAGCTGAGAATCACAAACTGTGATTACATTGCAGATGGCATTTTCGATTGCATACGGTTTATTTCTTCTTTTGGAGTAATGTATACGTTAGACAACAAAATGATATTAAGATTTTTTCCCCTGAGAAAATCCATTTTACTCGAACTCCTTTTCAATGAAATTCAATTGACATCATTAAAAATCCTGAAGAACCATTTTTAAAATGAGAACATTTGGTTTTGAATATTTAAATTTTGCTGCTAATTCCGAACCTGGTGGATTTTTCCAGCCAGTATTATTCCTTTAATATTTAAGAAGATATGTCAGCAGTAGTGGTATTGCATGATGCTGATATACTAACAAGATCTTTCATTTCAACAAATCTTTCATTTCAGCTTTACAGAATTCCTGCTTCACACTGATTGGAACAGCTTTCCTTTTTCTATCACAGAACATTCCCTGCTTGAGTTATATTTAAGCCATTTGCATTTTAACACAGGTGATGTATGAGTGGAAATGACCTTTGAAAGAGCAAAACCTCCCAGAGTGGGAAAGACTCCAGCTTTCATCAACTGTACGGACAAACATTGGTGAGATACACTGTGTTAACTCCAAATTAATTCAAATTTTGATGTAGGATATTATAAAACTACTGATCATAATTCTGCAGTGTCATTTTATACACTCTATACTTATATACATATTTATATACTCTTATATAGGCACAGACTTGAAATTCATTACAATCTACAAAGAAAACAGTGGGGAGAGAAAAACATTATAAATATCACTTAAGTAAATATAGACTGCTTAAGCTAATATATACATTTTCCAGTGTTAAGATGGTGGTGTGGCAGAGATAAGGAGAGGTGGTCTGGAGATGTTCTCTCCCCAGCGCTGTAGCAGATGTGCAGCCCTGCAGATCTTGCCAGGGTGGGTACCAAAGTCTTGTAAGCGCAGATTTCTGCACGCACTGAAGTCACAAAATCCCATACAATGATCCAGGCACATAGGGAGGTAACAGGGCCACCGAAGTAGGGACAAGAACACAAACCCTCAGGTGACTGCTGGTGGGCAGGCAGAGGGGTCCCTGCATTGCCCCTCTGCAGCAACAGGGCAAGAATGCAACAGCACCTGAAGGAAGGATCATAGAATCATAGAATCACAGAGTGGTTTGGGTTGAAAAGGACCTTAAAGATCATCTACTTTCAACCCCCCTGCCATGAGCAGGGACACCTCCCACTAGCCCAGGTTGCTCAAAGCCTCATCCAGCCTGGCCTTGAACCCCTCCAGGGATGGGGCATCCACAGCTGCTCTGGGCAACCTGGGCCACTGCCTCACCACCCACACAGTGAAAAATTTCTTCCTAATGTCTAACCTAAATCTCCTCTCTCTTAGTTTAAAAACATTCCCCCTCATCCTGTCTTTATCAACCCCCGTAAACGGTCACTCTCCCTCTTATTTATAAGCTCCCTTCAAGTACTGGAAGGCTGCAATGAAGTCTCCCTGGAAGGATGCCCAACAGTGTGGTATATAGTCATCAAAACATCTCACTTCCATTCAGAATTTTTTTGTTATTATTATGTTATTATTATAGTCAGAGGTCTCCACAAGGCAGTACTCCTAGAGCACACAGGGTTATCAGTGACCTGTCCTTAGCCGATGTGTGGACACATCTGCAGGAGCTGTTCCTTCTGTTGCAGTATAACAAAATCATGATTTCTGATACTGACTTCTACTAGTGACTGCCCTCACATGTGGTGAAAGCCATACTGTACTTGAGCTTAACACAAATGAAACAGACAACCCATCCCGTTTGTAGCACGGTGCAAGAAGTAGAGCAGGGATATAAATAAATGTTAGGTTGAGATAACTGGGGAATGAGTTGGCTTTATGCAGTAAGCTCTAATGATAGCTCTTCATGAGCCAGAAGGCAAATGTGGGTATTTTCTTGATATATAATTGCTACATACAGAATGTAAATAAATAGATTATAAACGTGCATATTAATGAACTCTTTTCTGTATATATAAATTAAAGAATATAAAAAGGAATACAAAAATGGTTTATATTTCTGTTCAATTTCCCAATCCTATAAGATTTTACTATAATTTGCAGCCCTCTAACATTTTGGTGTTTGCTCAGGAACTTTCAAAAAGGAGATTTTTACCTTCGAGCTATAAATAACTATGGGGGAGGCAGGTGTTTAAAAGAATTCAAAGTTGAAACTACTCAAACGATAAAGTGTCTCTGATGAGAAAGCAACTTTTGTTTGCTTTATGGCTTTATCCTGAAAGAGATCAGAAAGCTGTTGAGGATTGTAAAGTATGTATGCATTACATTATTCCATTTGATTTAGCATTTGACAGGGTGTATAGACATTTGAAACCCTCTACATACTTTGAACTTCTAACTGAAAGGCGAAAAGTCTTTTTCTCTTTGAGATGTAGTTGCTCAGCTTATATTAAAGAGCTCAACAGAGTCAGTAATGCGGAATAATACTTTGACTTTTTTTAATCACAATATGCCCAGTCACTAGTCCCAACCTGAAAAAAAGGAAATAGCTTACAGTAAAATGTAAGTTTATGATGATCAGAAAACAGAACATATAAGGAACTTCATGCCTGAGTTTTTTGGAATCTAGTACACCTAATCAAATCAAATATTTAACCTCATTCAAAAGGTGATATACATGAAGCCCTTGTCACTTATGCAATATCAATATTTTAAGGTACAAGTTGAAAGAGGTCTTGCATATTTTATCACCTCTATACCAAAAATCACTGGTCTGAGCGCTCTGGCCAGTTGAACACTCAATATATAGATCAGAATTTGATTACTCGGATCAGAAGTAATTTTGCCCTGTTTCTCTAAGAGCATTTGTTCTGACCCAGAAGCTTAGTTCTCTGTTTAGAAGAAACAACTTGTTCATAGCCCACTTTTTTCTTTTCAAAAGTTATCAGTTTGTCACGTGAGCTGTATTTTGGCCAGGTCACAGTGGATGCCTAGTAGGGTTTCTCTTTCACTTAACACTCTAAAAAAAGAATTCAGTCAGGCATCACTGGCATAGGCAATCAAACGTACACCCTTGTCATTGCTGTAAATCCATATTTTCAAGCCTTGATAGCCTCAACCTGCCCCCTACTGAGACTCCCCTCAGACAGGAAGATTTACTTCACTAACTGTCAGTAACACACAGAATCTGTCTGTGTCTAGCTGAAATCTAAAATTTTGATGGCTAATGAAGCACCAACTCAGAAAACACTTGTATTTTTCTCCCATGCATGGTGAAAACTCAGACTAACACCTTAGAATTGGCAAGTAGATATATAAAAACCCATGCTCTGCAGAAACATCCCACATTAGCCTCAGTTCTATCACGTTAGACACCAACCCCTGAGCCACAGGCTCGTTTGTGAGCTGGGATTAGAGGCAGGACTGTGGGTTGAGCTGCAATGCACCAATTTGTGTTTACCTGGCATACAGGGTCACAGTGAGGAAAAGAGGATGCCATATCATGCCACTGCTGGGCGTATAGTACAAATGTGTCATTTAGCAAAGTCAGAGGCTTTCTGGGGTTTTGTTAGAAACTGCATATCTGCAGTTGCACTCTGAAGGCTTTCCAAACTGAACATGCTTGCATTATCACAAGTGTGTGCAGAAAGTCACATCTGATTTCCTGCCTTAGGGCAGTGGGGTCCCATAGCTTTATCCAGGAAATGTTGAAAGTTGAACTTAAATGAACAATAAAAATTACTATTAAACCACAAAGCTTTCTTGCTCCTGAAGAGCACAAGGACTGATGATGTCAGCTGATGAAGTCATCTACCTTTCTTTACTCGTCCTTCTGCCTTGAAAACCACCACCCCAATTCAATTGATATTGTCGCATCAGCATCCCCCAACCTGCTGTAGCTGACACAGATGCTCAGCGAGGACAGATGAAGCTGGAGAAGGCCACAGCTCCATAGGATGAGGCTGCTTCCTCTGCAGTGCCTCAAACAATAAATCAAAACACAACCCTGTATGTGGGACACTTGAAACATGAATGCTTGGTTTGTATCGGAAAGTGAAGCTGCCCAGCATAGATTTGCAATGCACTTCTTCTTGGTGAAGAGGAAGAAAAATGGACAAAAAACCATAGATGGGGATACCATGATGGCTGCTGTGTTGTGAAGAAGATAGCACTGATCCCAGACTTCGTCACCTTCTGAGAAGGAGACAGCACTCCAAAACAGACAAGAAGTACACAGCAGAAATGAGAGGAAAATGTCCATGAGGATTAGCGGTCAGATGGCTTTCTCTTTGACAAGTTAACAGCTTGGTTGAAGGATGGATGGGTGGGTGGGCATACACCTAAATCTGTAAACCACAAAATAGCAGCCAGGGCTCAGGAGCTGTCAGCATCCTAACAGAAACATTTTAAAATACGGCTTGTGAAATGGTTATGCCCCTCCAGAGGATCAATGTGCTCTGCCTTCAACAGCTTGGTGCTATGCAGGCTTTGTGGTGCGGGACACTTGACTCATTATTAAATTGAGAAAATGCCTTCCCTTTCTAGCCTCCCTGCCTCTTCCCACACTCCCAAATCTTTTTCCCAGGCAGGATAAAATTAACTGCAGTTGAGTCTGATGGGTTTTTCTTGTCTTTGTAGGCATACATGCAGGTAAGAACTCTACTAAACAAGCACCAAATTCCTCCATATCTCTGACCTTTGCCATGTGGGATTAGAGACAAATCAAATAGCGTCCTCTTCTCCTCTCTTTTCTCTTAGTATCAGGTTTCCAGGTTAAATGCGTCAGTTCTAGATCAGTCTTGAAGAATAAGGGTCAGTCCAGATCACTAATTGATTCATTCCTTGAGTTCTTTGGGGTTTTTTGACGATACTTACAAGCGGTGCTTATGCATAGAGCTGTTGATTTTGTTGACACTTGCCCATTAGGAACATCCTTGTTTTTTCACATCAGCCACCAATCAGATATCAGTGTAACTTAGCACTCTCCAAGCATTGGACGAAAGTATAAGTTGGCGCCTTTATGAAATCTCCTCGGGTCACATCCTGACCATATGCACTCGTTCTATTGCATACATGACAGCTTTGACATTCTCATCCTTACTGCTTTGTTTTTCTGTGTAGTAGCAGTTTATTCCTTCAGGGAAGAAAGGAATAAACAGGAAGTATAGTTGCAAGAAGTGTTTTGATGGGAGTATAGAATGCAGCCATCCAAAAGGCTCCAGGCGAAGATGTGAATTCCCGAAGTCTAAATGTGACAAAAGTTTAGCAATAACACCAGCCTAAATTTTTCATGTTATGTTTTGTTTATCATCTGCAAGATACAAACCAGATGGAAATAACAGATTGCAGAAGAATGGGTGTTGTGTGGCTCAGTACCACTGACCAACCCTGCATGGCATCTGTCCCACCGCCTGACCAGTGCTGCTCAGCCATCACCCCTTCTGGTGGACACAAACCCACCCTGTGCTGTGGTGTCATCATGTAGTTATGATTTATTTGCATACCTCCTGCAAGATGTATTTTGAAGAGTGAAAAAGAAGCAAAGAAGTGAAGAAGTTTGGTGGTAGTTCTGTTAGGGTTTTTACAGTTGAGATGTCTGAAAACTGGATGCAGATTTAAGCAGTAGTGCTGACTTCTGAGTGAAAAAAAGGAATTATTATTGGGATTATCCTTCATTCTTTCTCTTCTTGTCTTTTCTTTCCCCAATTCTCTGAGGCAAGGACTCTCTTCTGCTGTGTCTGCAGAGTGGCTGGACCAGGTTGGCCCACAGTTATGCTAGGAGCATCTTCACCTGTACAGATGCTGACCAGAGCTACACACAGGAGAAGTTGTGTGCGTTCATTTTACTCTCTGGCTTTAACTAATAAAATTAACTGTTAGCATTTTATTCCCACCCTTCTAGGAGGGGGTGGGATGGCACATTTTTTCTCTCCCTGACAGAGTCCAGGAACTTGGTGCACCTCTTTTAACAGGATAGTTGCTTTTGTAAGTTTTGACAACCATTTTACAGCCTTTCTCCTGTGACTAATTTGGTGCTGATTCAAGTTACTTAAAAGTGAAGTTTCATGATTTTCACTTCTGTTAAGGAAAACTTTAGAGAGTTATGCCAACAAATACCAAGGAATAAAGTTCTTTCATGGCTACAGCTGGTTGAGTCTGCCCATTGTAAGAGTCTAACTTGTAAAAGTTGGGTTTGGAAGCAAGCAGTTTTTTTTCCTTCACTATAAAAGACCTTCTATAATCAATAAAAATTAATGCTATTTAAAATTTCTGGTTTTTCCTTTGATTCTTGTGCACCGAATGCACTGTGAATAAATGGTAATTATGAGACCAAGCAAATGCACAATACCCTGTGCAGTTAAGAGCAATGGAATATTCACGGTCTGCAGATATTCATTCTCAGGGTTTTTTCTGTTTCTCTCTTTTTTTTTTTTTTTTTTCATCAAGAGTAAGGACTTCAAGACAAATCTAAAACCAAAAGTTTTTTAAAAAAACCCTAAACAACCAAATCTGTATCTTATTTTGGGAGTCAGGCAGCCATGCACCTCAGACCTCTGGGCCAGAGTTATTCTTGAGGTCAATTAGTAAAATGCCTGAATAGTTCAAAAGGTAATGTGCAGGGGATAAAGTAGTATTTTAACATTTAGGATGGATTATCTAGTAAAAATTGAGAGTCCCAGGGGGCTTCCATTTATCACCGCAGGAATTCTGCCTGTGGTGAATTAGAGCTGTTAATCATTAAATCTGTTTCTCTTAAAGATTATTTTTCTCTTAATAATACTTTCCTGTTTATTTCTTGGACTTGATAGTGCTTCTTTCAACCAACCTGCTCTCCACAGGAATGTCATTAATTTTTTTGCAGAGACAAAAAATTTATTTTTACATCTGGCCAGTAGAGACTGGAGTGACGGAAACCAGGAAAGAAGTGACAGCTGAAATAAAATGTATGAAATTGTCACAGATTCTTGTGTCCTAAGGACCTTGCTGTGCAAAGCTGAGCTGCTTGGCAAGTGTTTGTTCAACCTCAGACAGCGAGGAACTGTCCCAACTGAACCCTACAGCGTTTTTGGGGCTCTTTTGTGCTCAGTGGTTTGGGGATCGCAGCATCCCAGCCACTCTCTATGGTTTCTCCAGTACTTGCAGGTGAGATCTTTCATCAAGCAGAAATCCAACAGTAAAAGAAAGAGACAAGTCAGATCCTGCAGTGGAAGGTTGGTCTTATTTGGGTTACAGGTAGAAGAAACTAAATTTCAGACTCATCTTACAAATTCAGGTCAGCCACTCCCTAGGGAGGGGAGCCACTCCTCAGATACCTTCCCAGCCCCAGGGCCTCTCCCCTTCTCTTTCTGACATTTCCAACTCCCCAATGTGAGTGAGGCAGGAGGATTTTGAGTCCTACAGCAGAGGGATGCTCCCGGTACAAGCACCCCTTCTCTTGCCCAAACCTCGCTAACAATGGAGTGTCTGAGATTATCCCTTTCCTCTGCCCTGAGACTTGGGCTGGCATAGGGAAGCATTCACACATTCATCACACGTAGGCTTTTCTGTTGAGTTCAAATAGGCTAGAACCGGCCCCAGCAGACTCATCGCTTTTCCTCCCGGTATTTCCTTTTTAAAATAAAATGAGATATATTATGGCCTGAGGACAAACTGTATGTCGACTTCAGTATCAAAGTGCTCTTGGATCTTTTTGCTTGGGCAACATGTGTACTGGAAGGCTAGCAAAGGTTTAACCTGCTGGAACATACTGTCCTGGGTCCAGCTGGGATA
>NW_010139667.1:0-8939 GCF_000699245.1 Pterocles gutturalis | reverse complement strand
ATATAATATTTAGTATTTTAATATTTTTTAAAATAAGCCTTGCAAGACTAAGCATGAAATAAAGATGTCCTGAGCTGTGAGACAGCCCTTGCCCAAGAAGTTTCATATGTCATAGTGGTAACTACAACAAACTCCCTCATGGGTGGCTGCTGGGACCATAATAACATTTTCTCCTAATGCCTCATTGCCAGAGTGCCATTGGTGGTGTGGGACATGAAGTTCTGGCCTCTTACTTTGTAGTCATGTCTCAAAGAGGTTTTTCTTGTGCTAGCTGGAAACGCAGGCTCTCCATTTTAAAATATCTTCTTCTGAAATTTCAAAGCTTAGTTGTCCCCAAAACATTTAAATGAGAACTGCCCACAGTCATTAGAAGACAATCTCTGTGGTTTTGCACAGGAAAAGTGGGCTAGAAGAATGGCTGTCTCAGCACGGGTAGTTTTGGGGCATGGGCACGGCGCGGGGAAGGCTGTTTGCAGCAGGCAGGCACACCCAGTGTGCAGTGCAGTGCCTTCCCATTTGAACTGGGAGCTGAGCCTGTGGGCAGAGTCCATCCACACCCTTGCTTGCAGTCCATTTTAATTCTCCAGCTTCTGGAGATGGAGTATCTGGCACCAGCAGAATTAAAGGGGATGGATAGGAAATGCCTAGGTGCTGGGGCAGAAGCTGACAGCAATTGAAAACAAGAAACTGATTTTATACTGGTGAGATAACTCACTAGAGGTGCCTACAGACATATGTGACAGGTTCCTCATCTCTTCATGTGTCTGTCCAGTCATCATTTTACCCACCCTGCTGAGGGATGCAGAAATGAGCAGGAGACATTGTACATCATCCCAATAGCCCATCATTTTCCGCCTTCCCATCCTGACATTTTCTTTCTCCTCTTCTAAGACTAAATGTAGGCAGCAGGTGCCTTTTCAACTTAGCTCTGCTCATCTTCCCTCCTTCCCTGACAGGTCCTCTCCATCATCCTTGCAAAGCCCACCGCAGCGCATGCCATGGTCTTCTCACTGTCAGCTTCAACCCCATTTTCTCTCTGATAAATTTTCCCCTAAGAGATGAAGTTAGCTGAAGAGCGTGGAGGATGCTGAAGACGGACCGCAGGGCTGTGAGTTCCCTCCACCAGACGTTTTCCCTTGCTGACTGCAGGAAATAGTAGATTCACTTCTGCTTTTCAGGGAACTGCTCAACCGCATTGCTCTCTCTCCAGATTTCCCCAGCAGTCTTCAACCCAACTCCCCACAAACACTTCTGCTTTTAATCACATTTATAGCTATCTCGAAGACAATAGTCTGCAGGACCAAAACCGTGTTTCTCAACTCAGCTATTCTCAATAACCATGTGCCCTAGATGTAAGACATAGGGAACTGAAATTATGAGAGACACACAAGCTCCTCTAAGCTGCAGAAATTGCATTTCAACCTCCAAAGAGCACTAGCATCAGGATAGGTGACACAAGAGCCAAAGGACTGCGTCATGAGCTTTCCTGCCATGAAGAGGGGTCTGTGAGCCCCTCGCCTCCCTGTGGTGCCTCTGCCATCACTGAATGAAAAGAAGTTAAAAAAAAACAAACCAAACTGAGACTTCTGCCAGAGGGTCACACTCTGGATTTGCACAGTATGCTGACTGAAGTATTTAGGTGTCAGAAAGATTTTCACACCTTAGTCAGCATTTCTGGGCGAGGCTGAATTAGCTGCTATTCCCACGCAAGCAAAGCGTGTTTTCAGCGCTTGCTGAATGGGCTGGAGCTGCACGCTAACAATTCAGCTGGCCCAGGGAAGCTGTAGGGTTTGTGGGAAGCCCTGTGAAACCCTATGGGCGTGTTGTGCCTTTCTCACCCTGATTTCTGAGCTGCCACCACCCTACCCCGATACAAACACCGTTGCTTCTGGGTATTTGCGACTACAGACATCACCAGAGTGCCACGGAGACCTCTAACCGCAGTTTGGATGATATACCGAATAAAACCTAGAGTTACAGGCAATACACTAACCCGAGATGGGGCTTGGTTTCTAGTCCTACACCCAGCTGGCTCCTGTAAGTCACTTTTCAAAGCAGGGTGGCTCCATCCTTAGGGAATGGTTTCTGGAGTTTCTTGGGATGGTGTTAGATAGCTGAGGTCAAAAGCAGGCTCAGCCCAACAGATGCAGATACTTTAAATCTTAAATATTTGAGTCTTTTCTTCTGTCCTGAAGTGGGCAAATGTTCTCCCTCTTCCACCACTATGGATGCTGGAAGCAGCTGGCAACCTTTGGAAGCAGGAAGCAAGGTGAAACAGCGAGTGAAACCTAACCCTGAGCCTGGGCAAAATAAAATTTAAACAGGAAAGGGGAGAGTGCAGCTAATGCCAATCTGCATGGCTTTATAGAAAAGAAGCTTTAGTCTGGACATCTGATGAGATGACAAGGTTAAGATACATCTCACCAGCCCAAAGCTGCACAACCCCAACAAAGCATTGCAATGGGGTTTGGGTTGGTTAGCTGTCAGATTTCAAACACCAGCCATCTGTGGAGGAAGCCTTCCTGAACTAAGAATATTTCTTCTAAAAGGTCTGCAGGAGCTACGAATTCAAAGCTGAAAGCTCTTCAGTATTTTCATCATTGGTCTGAAATCAGATTTGGAATCAGAGCTGGCAGGGGGAAGCGATAAAAGAGTGAGTTAGAGGACTGGACGGTGATTCAGACTGATCTGAGTAATCTGAGGCTTCTCATATGATTCATGCTGGCTTTAGTGTCACCAAAGCAACATGCTTGGGAGTTAAACAACATAGACCGTGTCTTGAGAGTAGGGGCACATCTGCTGGGAAACCGGACTGCGGACCTGGGCAGGCTCCGAAACCCAGCTCCCAGGCAGGTGGCACAGCGAGAAAGGCTGATGCAACCCTCACCATGGTGTTTAAAGAGGTGCTAAAGAGGAAGGAACAAAAGAGGGAGAGCTTTGCCATTGTAGAGCTCAGTCTTGGGGCTGCAGGCATCCTTGGATAACACCTGATTTCACTTTTGCTTGTGTGAATAATCTTGCTGATTGAGTGAAGAGCACAGAGGAGCTGCTAGGGTGGGTTCAGAGGGGAGGCTGGGTGGCAGCTCTGGGAAGAAGTTATCAAACAGCCAGTCTGCACTGCCTCTGTGAAAGCCCTATGTATTTTCTCCACTTCTAACCAGTCATTTCATCATTCCTCCATTGCTTCTGGGTGGATGTGCTGTAACCCCAGATGCATCCTTGCTCCTACAGTCCTTCCTTGGTGAGTTTTAAGGTGAGGAAATTCCTTTCGTTGGTGTTTCTTTTGTGATTTATTCTCAGATCAGCTAGACTGTTTCTGTTGCCAGGAATTCTGCAAGCTTAATAATTGTTTATTGATTTGGGTGATGTAATTTAAGGAGGCTCCCCCCAAGACTTTGAGGATAAGTTTTTTAAAAGCAAGTAGTGATGTGGGCTGCTTTGTTCTTGGGTTTTCCAGCTCAAGGTGGAGTTCAAGGTGCAGAAGCATGATGCTGAGGCTTTCTGAAAATTAGGGCATTTAAGGTGTTCTAAATAAAGGACCCAGAAATGCAAGCCAATCAAACCACTGCTGATTAAGATAAATATAAGCCTGAATATTGCAAAGGCCTGTGGTACCTTTACAAAAGCATTTAGGTCAAAGAGATGAAAAAAAAGTCCCTTTCTTGAACCAGCTCTACAGTTTTTACACCACAATCACAAGCTAAATTAGAAGCAGTAGCTGGAGATGAGAAGCATGTAAATCTACAAATTTAAACCAATAGTTCTGCGTAAAAAATATATATTTGAAAAGACCAGACTTGGGTCATGAAGGGCAGGAGAGGATAGTATAAAGTCCAGAATCCCCAGGATCTCTCTCACCGTCACCTAAGGCTCTATAGCATTGGAAAGGGCTTTCTCAAAGATGCTCTGTGCTAACCAGGAGAGAACTGCAGGGCTGCAAGTAACCAGGGCACAAGTTTCAGCTTAACCCATCGCACCAAAATTAGATGTACTCTGATTTAAAAGAAAAACACACAAAAACATGGACTGTCTCTGCCAGTGGTGAGGACTTCACCACCTGTGCTGCAGAGCAACCGCAGAGGTATTATTTTTGAACAAGATCTTGTTCTTGCTCCATCCAGCTGGACGGGCGTTTTCCTGGGCTGCCATCATGGATTCAAATCATTTTTCTGGATGGGACCTAAGCAATGGGGGGTCTTCTGAAAAATCACACGAGGCATCCGTCTGAACTTCTGGTGGTCAAAGTCCCTTTAGAAATCTGGCCCTAAGGAAGTTAGAGCCTTCAATATCTGTTTCAGAAATGACTTTTTTTTGCATTTAGGAAATACACAGAGCCTGGGGAGCACTTGAACTCTGCTATGGGGGGCAGTGGCACAGCTGGGGAGGGAGCAGGCACCCTCCCAGGAGCTGCTCGTGGAGCACTGGGTGTTAATGCGGCTGCCATCTGGCTGCATGGTGATTGCCAGCATCAGGATTTTCCTGGAAAATTTGTTACCCAGGTATTTCCTCCAGCCCGTTAGTTCCCCTGTTTGCCCCTTCTGCTTGCGTGGCTGCTTGTGACACTCACTTTTTTTCTTTTTTTTTTTTAATTTGTATAATTGAGCATTTTTCTTGTGTTTTCTCTTACCTCCTCTTCCTCGGTATTTCTTTCTCCCAGGCCTTCCCTTCTTCAAATTCAAATTTCTTTTGTATTTTCTGCTGAAGGGACAGTGAGAACAGATGAGCATTTGCAGCTGTGTGCACTGTTTGTGCTTGTTTACGGTTACCATTCACCCCGTCCTCTCGACACCTTTATTGCGGTGCCTGTTGACTTCCTGCCCTCTCTTTTGGTTATTAATAAGCTCACATTGCCTCAGCATACCTGAGAAATCTATGATGGCTCTCTCAAAAATCGGAGATTTGTTAAACCATCTTCTCCATCCTCGTTTTAGAGAGCAAAGCATATTAATACCTTGACTATGCCTCGGTGAGATTGAAGTACTGGAGTTGCCAGTCCCTTTCTGGGAAAATCCCATTTACGATGTGATTTACTCTCCATTTACTGTGTGTTCTCCTTTGTTGCCTTTTCCTCTCCCTTTTGGACTTTTTCTGCACTGCCTGAAGCCTTGTAATTCACTGCAGTTGCTGTCTTTTCTCTTGTCGCCCAGTTCGCTGCCTCTACCAGAGCCTGCCCTAACAGACTGGATTTTGGGAGCTGCTGGTTCTGGCTTTGTATTTATACCACACAAGTAGTGAACAGGCTGCCGCCACTGTATTACCCAAATGTCTCGCCCAAACCGGTAGACATGTTTGTGCAGCATCCTTCCTATGGAAAGCTGAGTCAAAGAGAAGTTAAGTAATGTGGTCATACAGAAAGCTGGGTTTTAAAGTTGTTGTGGTTTTTTGTGGTGTGTTTTTTTTTGTTTTGTTTTGTTTTGTTTTGTTTTTTTAATTTCTGACATTCCCTTGCTGGTCTGTGAGCATCAGACACAGCCTATTGTCTCTACCAGATTTTCTGTATTGGGCTGTCTTTCAGTGTCAGTGATGTTTGGGATGTTGGTTCACTGACCAAAACTGAAAGCAAGCAATGCTGGTGCATTATGAAATCCCTGCAGACATCTAACAAAAACCATCTAATGAATAGAAGGGCTCTATCTTCTTGGCCCTTCTGGGCTAATCATAGAATCATGGAATGGTTTAGGTTGGAAGTGACCTTAAAGATAATTTCGTTCCAACCCCCCTGCCATGGGCAGGCCCCCTTCCACTAGACCAGGTTGCTCACACTAGTCATCTGTCAGCATTTTGCTTTAACCTTGAGGACTTCTAGCGAGGGTGGATATTTCTCTTACCACAGGATGCCACAAATAATTACTCACCGAGTAGAATTTCTCTGCCCTGATCCACTTGAATTGATACAAGTGTTCCCCTTTCTACTTTCACAATTTGTAAATATTACCCACATCATCTTTACACAAATTAAATATCATTTAATAATAATTTTAATAATAAGCAGTGAACAGTTTCCTTAAGTTCATGAGACATCATTTCTTGTCATCCTGCTCTGTCAAATGATAGATAAAATAGAATTGCCTCTTACCTTAATTCATAGCTGCACTGAAAACCAATGTTTTCTTCAAGCCAAGCCTGTTTGGGTTTCAATGTCTATTTCCTCTTCTCTAGTGCTCGTGCCTACCCTATGAAACATGTGAACTTTGGCAGGGCAGCTTCCTGGGCTGAGCTTCGGGGCTGAGCTGACAAAGTATGAATGTGATGTGCTCTGCTCTGGTCCTGCTGGCACTTGGTGACATTGTGCAGGAGGATGTGGCCACTCGGAGGGGCAGATGGGCTTACGGAGGACAGGACTTGCACAGGAGACAGAAATGCCTGAGGAGCTTCATATTCAGTGTGCAAAAAAGCTCTAACCCCCTTGGTTCCCCCTATCCTGTGCAGAATGAGGTATTTTTGACTCCTACACAGTGTAGAGAAATACAAGGCTGGTATGATAGCAGGGGTCTCCAGTGGGGGCACAGGATGGTAAAAGATGGGGCACAGGCTAGCACTGGGGACCCCCCCCAGCTATAGACAACTCACTGGTGGTCAGTTAAAGAAATGCTGACCTGGAGCTGGCAAAACCACATTTAGCAGTAACAGGCTGAACAAAAATAATACCTGACGTACATAATGGGCACACACAGGTGTAACATGAGGTTGTAAATCAGTGAAGACAGAAGAAGGTATTCTGCACTTTTTTTCAGGAAAACATCAAAAGGCTGATGGCCGGTTTCTCCCTACACACTGAAGGTAGGAGATACGAGTGTCAAAATGACAAACTCCAAACTTTCAGAAAGATAATTAGAGTTATTTGGTACTAAGGAAACATTCTCATTGTGTGAGAACCGTAAGATTAAGAAAGACAAATTAAGGCTTCCTTGATGCTAGTGATAGTCTGACATTATCCCTGCAGTGCTGCCCCGGTCCGGGGTCCTGCAAAAGGTGTGCCGTCGTTCCGAGTAGGCACAAACCTAACCCTGTGTCCCACACCCTCACGGGGATGATGAAGGGCTGCATCCACCCCAGCCACTGCCTCCTGCAGACAAGCCTTGTAAAATAAAATTCAAAAAATTTAAAAAAAAGGTGTGCATAATCTAGTAGGAGTTTCCCCACTGGGGACCTGTCCATGCCAAGCTGGTTTGTTTACTGCTGAGCTGTAAAACGTGCGTTGCCAGAGCCCAGGGAGCTCCGGCTGCCCTCGTGCCAGTGGGTACCTGCTCCTGGGTTGCTGGTACTCAGCACACCGCCTCTGGCATTGCTCTTTGCAGTCCAAAACCTTGCAAATAAGGGTCAGGACTGCCCATGGAACAGCAGGAGAGACAGTCCCCAGCCACCACTGGGGTGGAAAAGCCCTCCTTGCAGCTGGGTTTCCCTCAAAGCTGGTGCCCTCATGAAGAAATGAGGTTTGCCCAAAGGACTACCTATATGGCTTTTAACTGGAGGACTTAAAATAGAGAGAAACCAGGTCAGGTTGACTCACAGATATCCTCAACAGATCTCCCCGGCAGCCAGAAAAGGCTTTCTGTTGTATTCTGCTGTTAGTGATAACCCTCGATAAGAGCTCGTTATCTCGGTGTGTGCTTCCAGTGTGAGATGAATAGGTATGAAATGAACACCACTTGAAAGACAGCTGCAACATGAACAAATATCTCTGCTCTTCATCTTCTCTTCGCCCTCTGGTATTCAGGTCATGGCTCAGGGATAAGAAAGTTTGAGAAAGCTGCTGAAAGGACTTTCGTCTGGTCCATAGATAAGGACGAAAAGCATCTTTTATTTCTCTGAGCTAGAAAGATACATTTCATCCCTCCTAACCAGAGAGACTCCATAGCTTGCCATGGAGCTGGGAGCGGGATTGCTCAGGCTGTATCCTTTGGAAACCCTTGCTGGGGCTGTGCAGTGAGCAGGGATGGAGACCCTGTGTCCCACTGGAGCTCTCTGATGCAGAGCTGCCCTGCGCAGCAGCACGACACACCCCATAGCTGTGGCTGCACTGAACCCTGCTGGACATTTTTATCTTTTTCCCCTCTTCTCTTAATTTATCCTCCAAAACTCTTTGTCTTTTGTGTCAGCTGGGTGGAGGCACTTCTGGAGGCGCAGGAGCATCCCATTCATCCCATGCCCTCCTGCAGCAGAGCTGCTGCCAGCCCAGAGCCCACCCAGCAGCTTTTGCTGTGGGTGCAGGCACCAGCTGATCACATACACACAGCCCTTCACAGAAATAATTTTTGTGCCTCACTTCAGAAAGAAAAGCCAGCAGAGGGAGCCTCATCCCTTCATGTCACCATTCTGGAGAGATGCAAGGAGAGAACCCAGCTCCGGTGGCTTTCCAGCCACTGGCAGGAGACACCTTGTTTCTTCATTAAGAAGGTGGGGAGGCAAAATGACAGCCTGAAGGACTGAAACCTGCCCAGACTGCCACACTCCACTCCGCGGACCCTCCAAGTCCTGCACAACCCTGCCCTGACCTGGGTGCCAGATTGAGAGATAGGTACTCAAATGGGTATTTGCCTTTGGATCATGATTCATCTCCTTTGTTTTCTGAAACAGCCTCCACAGTCATCTGTCGGTAAGTTCAGCATTGGAGTTCAGGTTCAGGAATGAGTCAGGCTGGGGCTGTTCCTCCATGGCAGGGAGGACCAGCGTGTCTTTGAAAAAGAAGAGGAGCGTATACACGCCCTGCCAGGCATGGTACGGGGTTACCGAGGTGCTGCTGAGCTGTTGGGAAATGGAGAGACGAGCAGAGACCTTCCACTCCGCTCTGCTTCTCAGTCCCTTTGACAGAGCTGAAGCCTGGGCTGTGCTTCGAGATCACAATTATCTCCGAGTCTGGGGCAGCAGAACATTAGGGCTTTGAGGAATGGTTGGTTAACAGCCTGGTTGTTATTTTATTTTATTTATTTTATATTTTA
>NW_010139666.1:0-297 GCF_000699245.1 Pterocles gutturalis | reverse complement strand
AGGGGACAGGGGGACAGGAGTACAGCATCATGTGCAACGGCCACTTCTACGGGTGCTGCCTCGGCTTCCAGGTGACACTGGGGACACGGGGACATCAGTTGGGGACACAGGGGACATGGGGCTGGGACCCCCCAGTGTCACCCCAGGAGGACATGGGGACACAGGGACGTGGGGAAGGGGCCAGGGTCTTCCGGCGCTGGGTGCAGGTGGCCCACGGGGACGTGGGGACCTGTGGTGATGCAGGGGTGACCCTGGGTGACACCCTGGTGACCCCGGGTGACGTCCCCGCAGTTCGCG
>NW_010139665.1:19541-30325 GCF_000699245.1 Pterocles gutturalis | reverse complement strand
ACTCTTGGGTGGATCCCATCTGGCCCCAATTTACAAGTCAGTGGCTTTGCAGTGTGTACCTAGGTTGTACACTGTATCTAGTGTTGCATGTTGATTTTACAGGAGATACAGGAGCTGTTTAAGCAAAGTAGAGGAGCACTGTCTTTATGGAGGATGTCCCAGATGTTCTAATACACAGAAGTAATGGATCTATTCAGGCATTGTTTGTTTAAAACAGTGGCAAGAAGAAAGTAGCTGTGGTTGCCAGAATCACATCCAATGCGTGCCTGAAAGACGTGCATATGGCTGTGCGATTGGACAGCCACCGATGTTTTCACATGGTAGCTACCTGCAGATGTGCAATTAGGGAAAGAATAATCATTTTCTGCATCATGGGAACTACCTTGACCTCTGTCTTTTAAGTCTGCATTTGCGTATTTTGTTAATGGGCCTATTTAATTTGTGGTGGTTGCTTTTGGTTGGTATTTGGCATGGTGGGCCTCTCTGGTTGCTAAAGGATATGATGAGACTTCTGGATGTTGGTTTGGAAGAGAACCGATATTCACAGAAGAACTTGTGTTGCTGTTTTACAGGATTTATATGAATTAGAGAATACAAATGGGCAAGTTTTGTGAGTTACTTCGATGAGATGTGAATATTTAATGCATTATGTGGTGTATGAAAAAGGAGACGTGAGGATGAGACTGCAGGCAGGCTTCTGACGTAAAAGGGGTGCACATACGTGTATCTCTATTTGTCAGTATTTATAGGTGTTGGGAGAAAGCATTTCTTTGTAGGCTGCCCTTCACCTGAGATGTAAGATTGGCCTGACTGTTGGAATCCCTTGCATATTAAGTAAAGTTTGTTTTTTTTATAACCAGGGGCTTGAGTAGGTAAATCTGTATTTTTTGTTACTAAGTTCGCCCTTAATTTTGAAAGATACTGTACACTTGTGATGTGCTTTGTGTCCTCCAGGTGGGTTTGAGGTGGATGAGTTTTCAGTTTATCTTGTTTGTCTTTCTCTGTCTCCCTCTCTTTTTGTCTCTTTCTCTGCCACGCACTCTCATTCTCTGTGATGTGCTGTGTCTCCCTGTGTCCTATGTGCACCCTCTCCACTGCGCACATGCTCTCTCTGCTGCACGCTTGCCTGCTGTGGTGTGCACACAGCCGCATGTGTACTCACTCTCTGCTGCCCTTGCTCTCCCTCTCACTGCTTGTGCCTGCTCTCTCTGCTGTGTGCGTGCTCGTGCTTTCCCTCAGTCCATCTCTGCCTGCTGCTCTGTCTGAATCTCTCTCTCTGTCTCTGGCCCTCTCTCCTGCTCCCTGTACCTGTCTTTCCCACTCTTGCTCTGCCTCTCTCTCTGTCTTTCTCTCTCTCTCTCTCTCTCTCTCTCTCTGACTCTTCCTCCCAGCCCCCCATCTTGTGTCCCTCTGCCTTGCTCTCCCTCTCTCTCTCTCTCCAGCATGTGTCGATCTGTTCATGCAGATTTAGGAAGTCCATATGGGATTTATATGTACTTTGCATTTCTCAGGTGTTTTGAGGTAACTTGAAAAGGGCAGTAATAACATAAAAGGTTATAGTGGTGGTAGTAATATAGTCAAGTACTGACATATCTTCAGTGTTAGCTTATAATCATTATAAATGTATGAAGGAGAAGGTTCTTACCATTTATTTTATGTAAATTATGTATTCATGTATGATTTAGTAATGCATTATCTGATTGTGTTTTAGGTCCACTTTTTCAAATTAATTGGGCAAACGTAAATGTAGTTTAAAGTGTTAGGAGCTTCTTAATTTCTATCTGTTTTCACGTGTTCATTAATTTTAGATTTATGCTTGATAGATCAGAAGGTAAAAGATATGCATAATTCTGCTGATAATTTTTCTCAAGATAATAAACACTTTCTCTTTCTCATGTTTACTTGTCAATAAAGAAGTTCTTACCAAATTGAGGAAGCAAGTGATTTCAAAGGTAACTTTATAATTCTGTCAACAGGTTTTATCCTCTGCATAGGGCAAGTTTTTCAAACATAAATCACTTCTGGTATGAGAACTTAATGGTACAAAGGAATCATGGAATAGCTGCTTGAAAACTGAATTATTAGTATTTTAAATCTTGTACTTCTGTTTTGGAGCCTTCTTTTTTTTTTTCTTTTTTTTTTTTTTAATGGCATGCCTGTTAAAAGAACAAATAATTGTTTTTCTCTCTTCTCTTCAGAGCAGAGAAACCTTTTTAAGAGAGTCTTGAAGATAGTGCATTTGTATATACATGCCCCCAACATGCACACACTTCAGTGTTTTCTTTTTAGTTACACCATTTCACCCACAGAAGGAACTATCCATGTCATTACAGAGGTCAGAATGCTGCCTCCTCTGGAATCACACCGCTGCTTCTTGAGTAAAACTGGGTCTTCCTTCTCCAGGAGTTCAACAGCTGCTATCAAGGGCACCTGGGCTGCCCTCCCCTTCTTTTCTTCTCCTCTCCAAAAGGACTGATTTCCCACCTAGTGTCAAAATATGCTGCTTCTGGACTGACCACGAGCCTGCCTTTCAGTATGCTGTTTAAAGGGAGAAGTGATTCTTTATTAATACAGTGATACTTTGCACTTGCACCTTAAGTTGAAATACTCATCATTGTTTTAAACTCATTAGAGTTGGATGACACCTCTTGCAACCCTGACCTTTTGCAAACTTCCATTTGTCTAAAATAAAGTTGGTGCAGGGCTTAAGAAACAGTTATTAACATAATAATAAATAATAAAAATAAATAATTAACAGCTAAGTAAAATCTGAATACCCAGATTGAAGTGATATAACATGAAGAACTGTTGATCTTCTTGAATGTGTTCAGCTGGTACCTGGAGTCATGTCTCCAGATTGGTTGTATGATGAAACCATTTTAGCATAATTTATTTTAACTATAATTCCTTTAAAACATAACATTAATGTTAGCAAAACACAATTTAAAACATAAAAAATGTGGCATATTCAAAACACCGGTGATGTTGGAAATTTCCCTTTTATAATTTGCATTTCATGCCCTTTCTCCTTTCTGCAGTTTAACTGTGTTCCTGCTTCCTCTCCTCTTCACAGCATTTCTTTTAGCAGTCTTTTCTCCCTGACTTCTATGGGCTTTTTATTAATATCTCTCCTTTCCTCATTTTCCCCCTCCTTATCATTACCCTCTTCTCCTCACTTTCTCAGCCACTGTTTCACTTCTTTGTTTCTTCCCTTGTCTTTCTTCATTGTAATAAATGAATAGAGACTATATGAAGAACCCTTCTCAGAAGGCTTTGTAGTTAGCTGGTACAATGATCGCACCCCAACCCTATTAAGTATTTGGCACTATGGGACCGTAAGTGTCAAAGTCAGTATCTGTGATCGCCAATTAATGAATTACTGAAAGCTGTCTCTTTATGACTGTGAAACTACTAACTCTCGTCCATCCTCTCTCGTAAGCATTATTAGTTTTTGTAAAAACTTCTCAGTTAGGATCTGCTGCTGATTATCTTGAATGCCAAATTTAGTATATAATAGTTTAACCTTTCAGTAACCTTTCTTAATGTAAAATTTACTATCTTGACCTTGTCAAGCAATCGGGTAACTATCTGCCTTTGTCCACTTAGACTTTTTCATATATTTATATCTGTTGCATGTGGGTAATCTCTTATGAGTGATCTGTGCTGATATGCAAGAAAGTTCTATAAGAACTGTGGAAAATATCTTAATTCACCAAGTTATTTAGTTTTGCTTTTGCTTGTAATCTTGGGATTTATTTTTTTTTTCCATTTGGTTACCAGGTTGCTGGTTCTGATAGCATAAGGACCCAACAGGAAGCATCTTTATTGACTTCCAGTCACTATTCTTTTATGACAACAAATTACTCTAGAGACATGTTGATCTCAATGTGTACCCAAAGCTTCCTCAGTGAATAAGGGCAGTGAATAAATTCTGTAAATTGTCGTTCTGTAAAGTGTCGTTCAATAACAGAAAATAACAAATATAGTTTTCACAGCACCTTGTTTGTTAGGCAATTTTTCCTGCTTCAGCAATCTTATCTTTCAGAACTGCGTTTGATTATCTGTGTGCAGTATCTTCAGAACAGGAGTAATTTTACCAGATAACCACTGCATAGCTTGGATGTGACTGTATAGTTTGATATTGTCTGCAGTGTTGTAACACAGATAAGCCCATTCAGAAGCAGAGCTGTTGAACTGTTGCTGATCATGTGAGTTACAAAATTAATTCATGAAGTGAATACCATGAAAGGTTAGGAATTGTCTGGAGTCTTACTTTTTTTTGTACTCATTCTTTTAATTTCAAAAACTAAGAAGAAATGCTGAGCAAGTGAGTCTAAGCAATAGGAGTTAATAAGGCAATAGACTTTATTACACAAATGTCTTAGTAGCAGAAAGAGAATCAAACTATTTTCTGGTGTTAATTACATTTAAACTAAAAAAAGAAACATCTTCAAATGCTGAATCTTTCGTTTAGGCTTTTTTCACTCAACTACTGGGTATTCCATTATTATAAAACATATCTCTTATCTGTTATTCTTATCAATAGCTTACAGGACAAGAAAAAAATATTAAATAACGCACTACATTAGTGCAAGAAGTTTGTAACGGAATCAAAGGAGACATTTCTGCCCAGATAGTGCATTTGGTGGGCCTTGTAGTTAAAGACCTGGAAGATGAAGGGTTATCTACAACTTGAGTGAGTTTATTATGGCTTAGTGATTTGCTGATTGATTTCATTTGCTGTCAGTTAAGATTCTCTTAATGTCAGCTTTCTTTGCATAATGCCTTGAAATAAAGACTGATGAAGTTTTTCAGATGGATGCTGCTTACATAAACTGACCCTGATTTGCCCTTCTGCATGACAATATAAGTGACAGCAGTTAGATGAAAATAAAGTGATGAATATGCAACTTAAGGATTAAGAAAAACACAGTAAACCTTTCAGAATATACAACTAGGCTTAAAAACCCAGGCTGTTCTGTTAATTCCACAGTTTTCCTATATTGAAGAAATAGACTGGGATAGCATCCAAAGTCGTATACCCCTGAAGTGAAATTTCAAGAGGACAAGTTTTGAAAGGATTAAAAGTTAACCTGTTTTTTACCAGATTCTGCTGATTTGCCACTAATTAATTTTGGGTTTTGATTTTTGGAGGAGGGAGGGTTGTGTAAATTGTGCTCATAAATTCGCTTATGTTGATACACGTGAATTTTGTTTCACATTATTACCTTACAGGAATGATAGTAAGCTACTTTGAAGCTGTTGTCTTGATTTTTCAGTTACTGAATTGATTGATGGCCTAGTGATATGTGCTCCTAGAATCCTGAGGTCACAAGTTCCAACACTTACATTGGACTGTGAAAAGCATAAATTCTTAAGATTGACAAGGTCTATTGCTGTAGGTGTTCCAGGATAAATATTCTTGAAATAGGGCACTCATTTTTAAGGAATACTTATCCATTGCAGTATCTGTGTCATAGTCTTCTTTAACTCTCCCTTCATTATGGTCTCTTCCTTTATTATGGTCTCTTCCCATTAGAAGCAAAAAGGTGGTAAGAAATTAGGTGAGGAGAAGATGGAAAGGGCTGCAGGTCACGAATGTAATGGAAAGAGGGTGAATGTGGAACTGTTTCGTAAACCTGAATAATAGGGATACACAGCCTGCAAAGGATTGAGTCTTTCATGCCTTTTAGAAAGATAATATCCATGCAAAGACCACCATTTTTTTATCCTCCTGGAACCTTGATAGAACTTAGATTCTTGCAGATTGCTTCCATATCATAGTCTTTCTTGAGAAAAGTGCAGTTCTAAAGTAAAGCTCAAGAGAAAACAGTCACCCATTCCACCTATGGGGCAAACTTGCAATGTCCATTTGATGCCTTAAGACTATACTTCTGACTTCTGTTTGGAAGCAGATTGTGTATTCTTTTCCAATATTGGCACCCATTTGTAGATCCCCCTGTTCCTGATTGTATCATAATTGACAAATACAAAAGGGAGAGATTAGAGAGCAAAGCAAAGTTCCTGCTGCGTATAGTGCCAGACTTTCTCTCTGTCCAGTTTGCCATTCTCAAAGGAATAACTTTTCTTATAAATTGCTTTAATATTGCACAAGCTAAAGACTACAAGTTGAAGTTTAAATTCTGAAGTTTTAACAAATGCTTGTAAAGACCACAGGACTGGGTTTTGAGCAGCGAGTCTCCTACATGTCAAAATGTGATATTTGTCTGTAGATTGGCAAAGGTCACTAGACTAGATGCTTGATTTGTTCTGCATTTATTCCATGTGAGACTTGCTGCAAATTTTACTCCTTGGGAAATAGACTGTGGGACTCAGTACATTTAATGCCTAGAGGGCACACAGAATGGCGGTAAGTCTGGTTGTCCCTGCTTAAAAACAGGTTGGACAGGGGAAAGTAAAAAAAAAGAAAATAATGTAAGAAACAGGGCTAAAATGTCTCCAGAATTTCTCCCAGACATTTATTGTCCCATTGCTTTTTGAAAGCATGTAAAATTAAGCATTTGCATGACTTGTGGAAAGGATTTTCACAGCTTAATGACATACTTTCTGAAAAACACTCTCAGGTTTGTTTTGAGAACAGTTTCTGCTCCCTCATTTAGTGTTAATATTTTAATGTTAATAAATATTCCCAGTTTGCCTTCTTTAATACTACTCATGCTTTGGCATATTCTGGCATAATCACCTCCCATTGTCTGCCACTCATCAGTTTCTTTTCAGGTTAGTTTCCTCATTTGTGAACTACAAAATGGTGAAAAACAGTAGAAATCATATATAGTTACTATGTTTAGTAAGCTGTGGAAGTGATTTCTCTATGTTGCCAACATCCATAGGCACAACTTCTCCTAAATGACCTAACTACAAGTAGTGGTCCAGCTCTGAAAAATGTATAAGGAAGTAGTAACCGATTAACATCAGAGGTAGTTTGGAAAATGCTGTCCTCTAGGGTGTTTATAACCTAAGACAGCCTGGGATCCTTGGGTGAGAACCAGCCACTTTTGTTGATCCACCATTAAGGTTACCACTCAAGCACATGATGTTGTGGTGCCTGCAGTCATTACCAAATATGGTAAAAGAAAGAATAAAAAGGGCTTTCTCAATCTAGTTATGATAGCCTATGATATGGGGTGTTTTACTTCTGATCCTATTGTTGAAGAATACTTTATGTTAATCTCGTTGGTTTCCTCCTTAGTTTTCTCCTTTCAGTGTTGCTATAAGCATCCAGTTTTATAAACGAATTTCAGAAAGTCACTTTATCTTTTAGGCTTCTAAGGAATTGGATCTAATTGTTGACAGTTGGCCGGGCAGGGGAATGAACCATAATAGCCTGTTCCTTACTTACCAGGCTCCCAACCTAATAATTCAAATCCTATTCTGCAATCTGATAATAAGTTTCAATTTAATGAAAAAACACTTGGTGCATTTGCTGAAGACAAAGCAGAAAATTGGTGTCTTCCAAAATATTACCTAAAAAAGCTCATCAGGTGGCACCATGTCTTTGAATTGTTGGTCTGAATGAGGGCAACAAGAGCTCTACCAACAGAAAAGCTGGTGTCTTCTTCTCTTTGTCTTTCAAGCTGTTCGAAGTGAACAGCTTTCTCTCTTAGCTTGTTGACCTCTTGCATAGCAGAGGCCCAGACTTAAGTATAATGGAGTCTCACTCATCCACCAGTTTTTAGCATGTGTTGATTGGGATTTATACCTTTCTGAATTGACAGACAAAAAGGATCGTGTTTTCTTCAGCTATGCATCCATTGTTAGTAGAACTAGATATTCAGGGATGACAAGGATCATTTTGACAATAAATGGCTGTTGAATACAAAAATATTAATTTTGTTTCAGGAGGTCCTTGGACTAAAATGGTGGAGGCTGGGAGAAACTCTGATCCTCAGGTTACGATGGTTAAAAGCAAACTTTGGGAGTAAAATATTTTCTTTATTTCATACTGAGCTTAAGCATTGCAAATTGTCAAACTCGGTGCCAGTACCACTGTTGGCACACGTTGCCAATATTCTCCAACTGCTGCTTTGGAAAGAGGGATGCTAATGTGTACGTGCATTGTGACAGTCAGTAGTAGGTGTACCTTGCTCTTTTTCCTTTGACTTCAGATTTTAGAAGAAGAGCTGTTGTCCCTGAAAGTTCAAGAAAACATTTTCACGGCATAAATCAGGTCTTGAAAGCAAGTCTGATTGAAAATCTAGGCATTTGTATGTTGGGTTTTTTAAAACACAAATTTTGATACAGTTCAAGAATGCATGAAGCAAACTTATCTCACTAACATCTGAGTTTAGGCAGAATGAACGGAGAACACCTGTCCATCCTGTATGTTGCAGTGGACATTAGATTAAAAGTGTGTCCATTTATCTGAGGAATGCAATTCAGCTTTTCAAGATCATTACTTTCTCTGTAGAGACTTCCTGGTGCTTTTTCTTGTGCTGGCATCACGGATTTGTGCACATAACTGATGTTTGGTGAGAAGCCAAAACGAAACAGTTTGCTATCCAGCCTAACAGGTATACTTCAGATTTTCCTTACAAAACTACAAAATGTTGCTTTATGTAGGGTGAAATATTTATGTCGAATTAAAATAGAGTGCTACCATCAAGCACTTCATAAGAAAAGCAAAGGAAATGAAGTAACTATATCACAAAACTTTGTGCAGTTTTCTAGCCCCTGGGCTCCATTGGACTTGAGCATTCACCTAAAATCTGATAAGAATATTAGGACTCAGTAATGATTGTTTATGTATGAGCCACATCATCACAGTTGTCATATCAGCTGAACCTGCCAGAAGGCACCTTTGTCTCTGATAATAAAGGACATCTACAGTATAGAGTGTCCTCATCTTTTTGCATGGAAAATACAAAGTGGACACATTTCTGCCTTCTGAGCACAGGTAAAATATTTTATCTAATTCAGTTTGAAAATGCTGTAATCTAAAATTGAAAAGCTGCTTCATGTGGTCAGAAAGGAATAATCTGTATCCCTTCATAGCTCTAGTTAAAATATTTAAGGAAATGTCTATAGTGAACCCAGATTTTGTGGGATGATAGTTTTTCTTCTGTTGGAATCAGCAACAGACTTGTTGTACACGGGTTAAAACTAAACTGGTGTTTTTTCATGAGTTTCTAAAAATATTCATACAAGTCTCAGTAGCATTTATTTGTCTTTAAAGCTTATTTCTTTACTAAAAGTAATTGAAATTAGACTTAGTTAGTAGAGCACTCTTTAAAACCAGTGAAAAAACTGTATTTTAAGTAGATTCATTGTTTCTTCTACATTGGCCGATAGTTGAGTTAGTTATGTTGGATAGCTTGTGGACAGCATTTCAGAAGAACAGAAGTTTTTCAGATCCCACATTTACCTTACATGTGAAGTTCCTTCAGATTTTCCTACTTAGTAACTTGATAGATTATTATCTGCTTCTCTCCCCTCCTTAAATTTTTCTCATACACGTACACCTATATATTAATTCATTATATTTCAGACAGTTAACACATAGTGTCTAAGTAACATTTATTTATAAAAATTGGCTTGCTTATTTAGGATATCCTATCCGAATGCCGGAGTCCCTTAAAAATAAGAAAGAATATGCATTTTTAATTTACTTTACTTCTATGAATTTGGTTGTGAAAACAGAATTCTATACTTCAGCTTTCATACATCTTTTCTGGTTCCAAAATGTAACTCCAATAGACCAAAAGCAACATCATCCAGATACAGGCAACTTGTATTTTCACTTGACATTTCAGCTGGATTTTGGTGGGAAGTTTTACTCTCTTGTTTCTCCTCAAGACTGAATGTATGATGGGACACACAATAAAACTGTATCCTGACTTTTCTGTTATGACTGCTGTGACATCAGTGGTAATATATTGTGCTCAGTCTAACCAGATTTTCATGCTCACAGTTGGACAACTGTAACATGGACTTTGTATTATTCTCAGTGATTGCCTGTCCCTCTTTCTTTCACCCCTGTCTAGAATATACACTGCAAGAGAAAGTTGAAGGGTACCAACCTGAAACTTCTTTAGTTTCCATGTCTTTCTCGCCAAAATAATTTACTTGAAAATTCTCTTCCTCCCTGACAGACTGAAATGTTCTTTTTGTATCAAAACGGTGTAAGAAAATGGGAAGGGGTACAGTGTATTGGTAGCATTTTCCCTATAGCTGTAGCTGAAACTGCAAGTTCTTCGTGACAGGGATTGTTTTTCCTTTACATTTTGCATGCGGCTATGCTTGACTTTGTGCAGCAGACAGTGAGAATGGTCTTTGTGTGTAAACTTTATTGGCCTATAAAAATTTGCATTTCCTTAATTTTGTTAAGTGGTAATTTGCTTCCATAGTCCAGAGATAGTTCTGAGCTGTCAAGACTGCATGTAGCTCCTTGGCTGTAAAATTCTTGGGATGCTTTCTACCTGATTGTACCAACAAACATGTTGGTCTTAAATTATCAGTTTTGAGAAGATCAGTGTTATTTTTGAAACTCTTGCACTTTGTAATAATTTTCATGGCAATTGTTGCTATGCCCATCCACTGTGGTTTCCAGTAGAAGCACTTTCCCTTCAGTCTGTCAATTTCAATGCTCCCTTTTCAATTTTCTTATAGGAAGTCAAGTCATTACCTCTTGCAGAGAATCTAGCCTTTTATTTAGAGCTTCATTCCCTTGGGCTATCCTCTGAGACCTACGGGGTAAAGTAATTGTTATTGAAGCGAAGGGGATAGAGTTAGGCCCCGTGTGTGGCACTGAGTCAGCTTTTGCCGGG
>NW_010139665.1:13769-19510 GCF_000699245.1 Pterocles gutturalis | reverse complement strand
GGGGGGGACGGAAAAAAAAAAAGGTTGTAACAGAACTGACCTGGTTTTTGGCACATTTAAATTGTGCGTGCCACGCTTGAATGGAACCCAACAAAAAGTTTAGTGTCAAAATGAGATACAAGGAGAATAGATCATTAAAGGAGTGCCAAACAGCTGCAAAAGTCCAGTTTTGCTGAATGCTGTTTCCCTTGAGGGTTTTTTCTGATGCCTGCTGTATTTACATCGTACACTGATGTTGCCACTAGACTTTTTGGACTGTGGGTCAAGGAAGCCAGAATGGGTTTTGAAATGCTAAAATGTATGGGGGAAATGAATTTCAATCCTTTCTTCCTCAAGTATAGCACTCTTAAATCTATAATAAGTATCCTGAAATCTTGCTTCTGAAAGCAAAAGGTAGTTGATGTATGTTTTGTTTTCTGAACTCCACGGATTTTTGTGTTCACACCGATTGCTTTTGCCTGAACTTCACTTCAGCCACAGTCTGTACCATGAATTAAATTCTCAGTCTTTTCAGGTTCTCGTCGAAGTACTTTGCCATACTACAGTTAATCTTTCATTCTTCTGAAGTCCATTCATTATTCCTTCTCTTGTTCTTTTTCATCTTTTCGTATATGTTACCCTTAGGTAAATTTACTACCTGCTAACATTCTTTTTAGTTGAAGAATTTCCTGAATGGAGAACCTAAGAGTAAAATGTTACTTTTGTTATGTTATGTGAATATTATACTTTATTTTAGCACATTGTCTAAAGTAGATAGTCTTGTTATTCAGACTGCTGTACCTGATGTTACAAACTCAATGCTTATATTCTCAGGCTGTTAGCCTGTTTGATACCTTTTAATAAGCACCATTTCTCATAAGGTCTCCTTTCTTTAGTTTTGTTCCTTCTAAACAGGAGAAACAGTTCTATGATAAAAGCAGGCCTATGTTAATGTTATAACATGGATATAAAAATAAAAAGCTGATTCTTAATCACTTTATATTTTATTTGTAACTTCAGAATCATCTAAAACTTTAAATGGAAACTTCCAAACACAATTATTTATGACTCATAGTCCAAATAAAAATTGTTTTGAACTGTGTTTGTTCTCATTAGCCAAGCACTGAGGGCAGGGGAGACAACATGTACAGTGTTTTAATTTGGACTTAAAAATGCTTTTTTTGCATTATGTATTAAATACATTAAAACTTCAATGAGAGGTCTTCTGCTAATTTGCATATGCCTATCTGTACATTTCTTGTCATGTTTCTTCCATAACTGAATTGAGAACAGCTGAAGTTTGAGTGACCTTTGAATTTAATAAATTAATTTTTTAAAAGGTTTGTTTTCTTTTTGTGTTTCATATTCCTTAAAGATAGTTGGGTAATTTGTCACTATTAGCCATTTTTCACTGTAAATAAAACACTCCCGAAGACTGGACTAATCCAGTCTTGTAAATTTATAACCAGTAATACATACAAAAGCTGTTTTAAAGCATCTTTAGAACGGTGCACTTTAAAATTACTGCTTCTAGAAATGGTGTACAGAACAAGGAAATGACTGGTTATTCAAAAGTACATGGAGGGAATATTAGAAAGAAATGGTTTTGCGTGTCCTCTGGAGGACTGTCTCTAATGTTAAGCGTTCTCAGACGTATTAAAGATTAATCTGGAGAAAGAAAGAACAGCTTAAGTTCTGCTGTTTTGCTCTGCAGTTCACTGGTTTGTAGTTTATAAAAAGCATCAAATTAGTTTGTCTTACTTTCACTCTCAACTCAAGTTTCTCAGCTTCACCGACTTGTAGCTTAAACCAGAAATTTTTATGCGTACCCTTTTATTACCGATGAGACATTCTTGAACAGGTTGTAAGTGCCTTCTTCCTTATGGCTACTTTGAAATAAACTTAATCTCCTAATTACAACAAAACATGTTTAATTTTTGTTCAGTTTTGTATATGTTCTCTTCTGTCTATTTATGTGCTTATATATGTACATTCAGGGCATTGGAACGTTCATGTGTTGCTGTGCACATACATGGTTTTGCAATGACCCTGTCTTCTGGCCTTGTTTGTACAAGCTGGGGAGGTAGGCAAAATGGCCAGGAGTACAGTGCTCAGAATCTTCACAGTTCCATTTTCTAAATAAATAAAGACCTGAAATTTGAAATATTTCATTAATTTATTATGTGAATTGCACTTACCTGAATTTTTCAAAATTTTCTTATTTGCTTTGAATTCAAAGATAGTTAAAGTGCTCAGAGGAATTTTCTATACGGGAGTACTGTTTTCAATGTATAAATACCCATAAAAGGAGATCCTTAGAAGTACTTAAGCTTAAAATAACCCGTCCATTGAAAGTTATATTTGAAAATGGGACTTGGGCATTCTTGCAAATTTTGTGCCTTGTCAAGCACCTTCAACATAAAAGCTTCCTTTCTCCATGCCAACTTTATTAATATATTTTTATCCTGTGAGTTACAGCCAACTGTCCAGGAAAATCGTGCATTTGTTTTCATGAAGGTGACTATGTGTTGACTTAGTATTGGAGCATGGGTCTCCTCTCAGATTGAAAACACTTCTGACACTGAAGACACTCCTACCATTATAATTTGCTTCTGCAATAGCAGTAGCACATGATGTAGAACTTTAATAGTGAAATACTTCATAAAATAAGGCATTGTGTGGAGTAAAAGGAAAGGGAAGAGGTCACTGAAAAAAGCCATTCAGCTGTTTGATTAGTTCCTCTTTTTCTTTGGTTAATGCAGAGTAATTCGTTACAATTTCTGCTCTTAAAGTAGACAGTCCTATGTAAATTCCAACCATTATTAACTTGTATTGTGTTCCATCCTTAGGAAGACTTTGCAATCACCGAATTACAGACTGGTTGAGGTTGGAAAGAACCTCTGGAGGTCACCTGGTCCAAGCCCCTGCTCAAGCAGGGACAGCTAGAGCCAGTAATGTTTAAAATTAGTGTGCTTCAGCCCCACCTTGGTTAAATCTTCTCCTTGCTAAATTTCTTGTAATACCTAGCTATCTGGAAAGGTTTTAACTTTTAAAGTGGGCTGAGTTGCAATAATTTCTATAATGTTTCTATAATGTTCTGGCTATCTGGCCTTTCTGAACAGAAGTCATTTTCTGGTGTGTATTTTTAAAACATTTTATTTGTAACAGAAGACAAATTTTTATTGTTTCATGTTCTGTTACAGTATTACCAACACATTCGAAACCAGGAGTGCTCGCTTAAGCGCAGATCCTGCAGATGTGTATGAATGACAAATTTTTTGCTATTAAAAATAATCAGGAGGGTTTCTGAAGTGTGTTATTGCTATGTATTCTTAAAAACTATGTCTATATACTATTGCTATATGTACTTAAAAGAAAACACTTCTTCCTAGCAGGAGAGGAAAAAAATTCTGCAGAACTAGATGTGCCTTCTCTGAAATTCTCTCAACAGACTTGGTTTACCATGGAACACTTTCCAGAGCTGCAGATGTATTTGTATCTGTAACATCTAAATAGGGATCTACATTAAGTGACAGATTTTATAACATGCAAGTGACCAGCTTCTATGCCCATTCCCCATGTATAAAGCTTTCTAATAAGTCGAAGTTTTGTATTGTAGAAAATAGATCTGTGACTCAATCTGTGGCTGATATGGGTTATGTAAAATCATATGTAAATGAATCCCTTCTAATGGCACATGTGAAAACCTAACTCTTTGCTAAGGACTTGGGATATGCTGGAAGGAGTGTGTACCTACAGGTACATAAATGGTACCTTCCACGTTGGTAATGAATCATTAATAGCAGAGAAACTGCTTCCTACTGGACTAAAATAAAATCTAATGTCTTAGAAAAAATATTTGCCATGTCTGAAAAAAAAGCTCATGAATTAATAAATTTTCCTAGATGGAAAATTTTTGAAGTCATTAAACAAGAGAACAAATGAAATAGCTGAGTTGAGCAGCAAAGAATTAATAACTGATGTTTCGGATAACTGAATGGACTTAGAGCGGCTCTGGAAATGTAGGATGAAGCTGTATAGCTTAGTGGCTTCACTAGCTGTGTGATAGCAGAGGCAAAAGGGAGAAGGTAAGGAATCGTCTCTATGCAATCTGGTTCAGTGATACTTTTAAATATCATGTGGGAAGTAATCAAAAAAACACGTAAGATTTTTTTCTGTGAGATTTGACACAGCATGTTATGATGCATTGGTATAATCCTTGTTTATGAGTCACAGGCGCAGACCATAGACATATTTCAACATATGTCTAATTTTTAACATGTGGGCAGTTGCCATATGAAGATTCTCAGGCAGTTTTATATGGGGTGTGAGATATATCCACATTTTTGCCTGGTATTGTTGTTTGTGAAGAGCTGCAGTGTTTTAGTCACATTGAATGTGGACGAAAAAATTTAAAAGCAGGATCAGAGCTGACAGCCACAGGCTTACAGAGCCATGTGAATACACTTCTAGGACTAGCACCATAGTATGTAAAACATTTTGGGTATTCTTTCTGATGAGAAAATATATGATGGTGTTAATTTGCCACTGCTGTTTTCTACATTTGACAGTGAAATAACTTGATTGATTTCAGCCATGTTAATTTTTTTTCTGAAAAGCGGCAGTGTGTTTGAAAACAAAGAAAGGAAAACAGAAGTCTTTCTGAATCCCCATTTGTGGTACCAAGTTTATTTTTGTGTGTAGCACAGACTTACATTTAAAAGGCCAATTTCATATTATCTGTAATACGTTCTTACCATAGAAACTTGTTACAGGTCATTTCAGAAGGGAAAACTATGACTTACAAAACGTGATTAACCAGTTGTAAAGAAGACAATAATCTCAGCAGCATTACACTATTTAGGGTAGATATAAAGTTACCAGTACTGCCAAATCCTTTGTATTCTCTTGTGCTGCTAACTTTATTGTCAGTCTGGTCAATATTACATGGTTGAGACATTCTTCCACTATATAAATGAAAACAATTATATTTTCCCAGCTGTATTGTAATCAGATTATTTACTTTCAGAGATCTGTAAGTTTACTGTGTTTCTTTTGTTTCTGCCAAATTAATGTTTATTTTTTAATGTGGAGTGCAAGGATTAGTACCTTGACTTATTGTGAAAGTGTGAACATTTACCTGAAATTGTGTTGTGATATTTGTAAACAGAAATTGAACTTGCACTGAGTCTTGTATTTAAATACAACAAAAAATGGTGTCAGCTGGTCAACGCAGTACTGTGTGTTTGAAAACAGATCATCAAAACACCTTCTAATTAGAGTGCATAGTCATTTGCTTTTCTTCAATGCTATTAATATTTAAGACTTTAAAAGGAGTATGAAATCCCATGTTAGAACTTTTTAGTGTTTAAGTCCTGAGACTGAAATTTTGCCTGGCTTCCAACCTTTGTTTGATTTCTCTGATTAATAAAACTTGGGTCTTCTGTAATGAATTTTGATGTATGCTGTTTGGCATTTAAGTGTAGCCTGCCTAGCACTGACGATTTATTTTACTTTTTAAAGGCCGTGATTAAAAGTTTTATGGATGTCTACCAACTTGCAAGTTCCACAATTGACATGTTGGTGAGAGAAGCAGCATCTCATCAGCTTCACACTGCAGCCTTGAAGTCAAAGCTCGAAACAGCTTGTCTTCATGAAAGTGAGAACTTAAAATTGGTAAGTCTGCTTTTCAAGTAATTTTTGTCATTTGGATGTGGTTTCCTAGCTAGCATCTCCCTTCATGCTGCATAGCTTCTGTAGGG
>NW_010139665.1:0-13738 GCF_000699245.1 Pterocles gutturalis | reverse complement strand
AATACAATAAAATTTCATTATAAATGTAATAGAGCAATAAAACTGGTGTCAACAGAAACCTTCTGAGACTTTTTCAGAAGACAAGGGGGGTGGGTAAAAGTTAACACAAGGATTAATTTTACTACCGTATCTTCAACAAGGACCTGTTCATTGCTAATGTTGCTGGAAAAGTATACGTTGTGATTTCTTTGGTTTTGGCAGTACAGTAAACAGTTGAATGTTGGACCTGAAGAATTTAACAATCTAAAGATACAGCACCATGTTAAAACAGAATCTTATTATTTGTGCCTGTAACAAAACGTTTGTTAGGAGATGTGATTTTTTTTTTTCATGCAATTGTGGTTATGAATAGTACTTCTCACTAAAGTTACAAGGTTAAAATCCAATTTCAGAAATAATTTCTTGTCTAAAATCTTATTGCCCACAAAGGTACTTGGACTTGTTTAAGTCTAATAAGGTGATTCTTCATATCTGAGATCTCTGTGGGGATTACAGAATGCAGATGTATTTGTGTCACACAGGCAGGAGGCCAGACACACAAACTGTCATAAATGGGGAGCCAAGTATGTCTAGAATGAGACTGTGTGAGCTGTGAAACTTGCATACACTTGATCTGTTTCTACTCCATCTTTATTTACTTTTCCACATAGAATAAAGGAAAAAGCTTTGGAGTTTGGTGTTTTTTTGTGTGTGTACTGCTCCTTCCTCATTTCTCTTCTTTCAGTCTTGTGAAGAAGAGGACCGTAAAGAAAATGAGGATTGTTTGTCTTTGTTTTTGACCAGAAGATCTGTAAGAAGAGAGCCATCACTAGAGCAAATTACATAAACACATCAGCGAATATATTTTCAAAGCCTGTGGCTGTGGCTTTGTTTCCAACACAAGTGCATTAATTTCTTACCCTCTAAATTGGATCAGCACAATGGCAAATGAATGGAAATAGAAAATAATCAGTGCTGAATTTCAGTGTTAAGATCTTAAGATTGTGATTATTGTATGAAAGCTTTGTCCTGTTTGTGACTGTACAACCTTTCTAAGAAACTAAAGGACATTGCTTCATTGAAATTGCTTCTTTTCTCCTCCAACCAGGCTTTCTTTATGTTTTCTACTAGGTTTACATGTGTCCTGCTGAGCCCGTGCCCAGTTTAATTGGGTTGCTCCTTTGCCTGTTATGATTGTTTTTGTTGTTCAAATTAAGATGACCACTTGTGTACTAAGGATTGGGAAGTCTGCCAAACTTGCTGCAGCAGGGTTTGCTCTCATTTGGATTGAGAGAGCTTTTAGCAAAGATTATGCTAGTCCTGTCTTTGAAGGACTATGCAGTGGCTTGATATGTTACAGTGAAAACAAACAACTTGCCCCTTCAAACTATCCAATGCCTGTGATTAAATGCAGTGTTTTTTAAGTAATTTGTGTCTGCTTACAGTATCAATGTAAAGATGGTACTTTTTGCATTGTACTAGGATCTGTTTGCCCTTCTGTACACCCCCTGGGGAGAAAAATCTTCCTTCAGATTCCCTTCCTTTAGTTTAATTTGAACCTAAGCATAAGCATTAAGAGAAAGTGTTTTAAAATTTTAGCGTAAGTGCAAAAAATTCAGAATGATGGATTCTCAAGTTTCCATTTAAAAAGTTTAAGTGTTTATGGTATATTTTGTAGTGTTTGGGTTTTCTGTAAAGCTTATCCCTAATACTTGCAAAAGTTGAATCAAGCATGGCTTTTAATAATTTCAGGCATTACAGCTTTCTGGAGTGACTTACATTTAAAGTTCCAGCCGATAACTGTTCTGTTCAGATTTTGAGGAAGAAGTTTTTCACAAAATTTATTTCTGTATTGAAAAAGTAGACACATTTTTTTTCTTGGTTACTTTAAATGAAAGGGAGTGGTGACTTTTCCTGAGCATCTATTTAGTTTCAGAATTGTACACACTTTGTTTGTTTCAATCCAGTCTGTTTAATCACATATCCAGTTCTAGTCACATTGCAGGCAAAACTTGTCATGTAGGAGACAAACACAGCACCTGGGCTGTATTAATTGCAGATCTTAATGTGACATATGCTTGTGTTCCTAGAACAGTAACCTATTGCTCAGTGCTGAAACACGTTTCTGAAAAGTCTTCCAGGTGTATACCATATGTGGACTCCTACCTTGTAAGACCGGGTTTTATCTCATTGTGTTGTGTGCCTGCCTCTTGATGCTAGTTCCATAAGATTCTTGCCCTCCCAACTGTCCACTGCATCCGAGTTTGAGCCACTCTTCAGTATTGATCTTTTCCATGTTCAGAAGGTGTTGCTTTCCTAACTGACCTTTTTTACTGAAATTTGCTAACAACGTCGCCTTTCTTTCTATTCACACAACTTTTTTCTTCCTCTGTTGCTCTGGGTTTGGTGATAATTGTAAAAACAAAACCGATGCCATAAGACAACATCAGTGATTCTGACTCCTCATTTTTTATCTAAGACTCTGAATTGACGTCTCCATCCTCCAGTCTGCTTCTAGTCCAACCACTTTCCTTCCAGTCAATAGTGTTTAGATTCTGAGATTGCTATGTGTGCTCATGCTAATGCCAACAGTGAGGAACAGGAAGGGATATGATTATGATGGACAGAGGTGAGATGAATGCTGGTAACACTGCTTACAGAGAACAGAATTATTATGTGGGGGGAAGGGGAGTCAATAGCAGAATGTCTCTGTACTCTTCATTAGTGTCCAGGTATCTGTCTGTCATTCTCGTCTCTGATGATTCTTCCTCTGTGCAGAGAAAGGCCCTGTGCTTTTTTCGTTCTTGCAACTCTTTAAAATTCAGTATGGTTGAAATACGGATTATTGGTTTCCTACCTAAACCTTCATTTTTTTTCTCTGTTGTTTCCTATTTCTGTATCTCTTTTCTCTTTTTTAAAAATATCTCCTCTTTTTTTCTTTACCAAATGCTTCTGAAATTTCACTTACATTTCTAAAATGTCTTTTTTTTTTTATTTCTGTTATCAAACCATTAACATCTTGTAATAGTCTTTCTTTGCAACAATAACAGTTTCACTTTTGTGCATTTCCTTGTTTTTTAAAATTTACTTCTCTGAAGTGCAAGTACTACAGTCACAGTTCTGTCTTCCATAACTTGCTGCATCCCCATGTGAAGGGTCATATCTATAATTGGTAGAACTAATAATAATAAGTGTTCAGCTAAGACGATGTCATTGATATGTCCATATGTAGTCTTGACTATGAGGATGTAGGTTGTCAGAAGAGGAACAGAGAAGCCAGCAGTCAGCCTCTAGCGTGAAATAAGATGAAGAATTATTTCACTGAGCGCTGAAGTCAGTACTGGACTGGCGCTACCGTTTTCTCCATGAAATTTAAGAAACTGTATTGTTTCCCTTTACATGTCTCTGCCTTTATGCTTTCTTACAGTTTTCCTTAGGAAGGCTTAATGTGCTTAGAAGGTGGGTTTAGTGGAAGTACTTCACTGGTAGTAACTAACTGTACACTTGATCTATATGTACGCAGAGAAGATATCAGCTAAAAATGTTCTTGTATTTCTTTTTTGCTGCCAATTCCTTGTTCAGCAACATCTAGTAATATAAACTCCATGAACTGAAGTGTGTTTCAAGGTTTCCTAGTAAATGAACACTTGCCAGTTACTTTAACAGTACTGGATTCTGCTGCTTTGATGCATTTTACTTCTTCAGATACATTATTACTGTACTTGCACTTTCATTCAGGGTTGCAGTAATAAGTAGGCTTTGAGCTGAGAGCTTTTAAGTGCTGTCCTGTTCAGCAGTATAGTCATAAGCAATTACTTTGTGGGTGCTGTGGGGCAACGTGTGGCATCGTGTTAGTCACATGGCAAGCATGTGAGTCCATGCTGTCTGTACTGACAAAGAGTTTGTTGCTGCAAGCACAGTGTTGTGTGGAGTGGATGCAGTGACACTTGACACTGTATTTTCCAGTGTGACCTGACACATATGAGGAACTGAGAGAATTCAATTCATTGTAAAATTTCTCCAGAAAGTGTTTTCATAGCTTTCAGCTATCAGTTTTGGCAAACAAAAGAAGCCACTGTTATGTTGCCAGTCATCAGGTGTTTCTCTGATCCTGAATATGCAGCTGATGGGGTGATGTTCCTTCCTTTTTTGCTTTCACTTCAGAGTCAAAAGAGAGTAGAAAATGAAAAGGAAATACAGCAATTTACAAAGATGATAGAGAAAAAAACTTTGTGTGCACTGGAGAAATGGAAATTTGGGGAGCCAAAAGGATAACTTTAACTGAAAGGGGGGAAGGTGAGTTTTAGATGAGCAAGAGGGGTAAAGTGAAGGTCTGTAAGAAGAGCAGAGTGTTCTAACTAACCATGAAAGCAACTGTTGTCTTTGGATGCTTCTCCTGACTGGGGTTGAAAATGAAATCAGTCAGTGCTTTATGTGGCTTTGCATCATCCTTACTTTTTTTCCCCCACAGTTGTGGCTGTGTCTGTCCTTTGTCTGAAAATGCCTAATACTGAAAGTACAGGAATTGTAGGTTTTGGTGAGGTGAAGGAAGCATGTAGAATAATCTTATGTGTGAAGAATCTATATTGTTGAGATGCTAGTAATTGACATATACTCTCATTTTTTTTGTTGAAGAACTGCATTAAGCAAAATGTACACTATTCTACACTTTCTACTCAGAGCAGTCAGCTTTCAGTTCTCATGATCTACTTGAACCCCACTTGAGACAGAAAATAAATATTTAAAACTCAAACTTACCAGTTAACTACACCCCTTATGGTTTCTTTCTACTTTGCCAGGCTGGTCAGGGCAGTGGCAGTGGTTTTACATGTCTTTCCCCTGTACTCTTTGCTTCCTTGTCACCAGTTCAGTCTGTGCTTCAAGGCAGAGACCTGTATCTAACAGGGGTGCAATGTCTTACATTTAGAATTGAGGACGGAACTGTACAGAAAGAAAGAAAGCTATTTGCCTTTCCACTTGCTGCAAAGGAGAAAGGCACTCACTTCATCAGTGTCTTGTTAAATGTTGGAGACTGTCTTTCATGAGCTGTAGCCATATCTCTTGTGTTAGGACATGGAATGACTGATGCAGCTGGAGGAATTCTTCCCAGATGTTGCAAGAAGCAGAAAGGTCCTGGATGAAAACTCTGCTTGACTTTTCCACTGCTTCATGGAAGCCTGATGCACAGTTGAACTGAATAGATTTTTTGAAAGATTTGGGATGGAATGGGTTTTGTGAAGCATTTGGAGATACTAGTTCTTAATTTGCCTTGCAAAAAAATAATCAGACTTGGTATTTTTATCGTTACGCTTTGTCTCGCAGTGTTTTCTTGGAACTAGTCTAGGACAGAATTCAGAATGATACGGACCTCAAATGACTAACTTTTGCTCAGTGCTGTTAATTACCAGTGTTTGGTTTATGTACTGTGAAACATATGAATGTTCTTAAAGTGATAGTAGGTAAAGAAAAATCTGGCAGGCCCACAAGAAGAATTTCACAACTGTTGAGACTATAATAGTTATGAAAGAGTGGAAATATCAGTATAGGCAAAACCATAAAACTGTATTTGTAATATTTACTAAGCTTGAAGTCACTATCAGGCTGAATCCACAAAGTAGTAATATCTTCCAGGCTGAAATATTCGCAGCTCTTACCTGATTTTAGGCAGTTTGGTGTCGCTTGCCAACCTTACTGCGTAGCCAAGGATTGCAAGTATCCTAGTGCCAATGGTCACCTTGTCATGTGGTATTGCTTACAGAAGTAATAGTTGTAACCAAACAGTATAAATAATGTAGTTCAAACTATTTGCTTATTATATAGTATCAATTAAAAAAAATGAAACCAATATTATAAATCACATTATGTGACTTAGGGCAAGGTGTTCAAAAACAGTTACAGTAATCCAACAACACATTTGCTATTTGGAAAGAATACTTCCTTGTCTATGCAAAAAATTTTTGATACTCAATATTCTAGGTATGTGAACTTTTAACTTGTCAGACTATTGTAGCATATTTGAAAATTACACTAATTTGATTAAAATGTTGCCTATAAGGCAAAAGGTTCAGTTAATAGAATCCATATGTAATTAAAATGCAGAACTAAATGTAATCAGACCCCAGTGACTGGTGCCTTCATATTGCTAGTTTTACAATGGCCTCTGGGGTTGCAAGTTTGTGTTAAAGTTACTAATGTAGCTGTGCTCCACAAAAAGAGCAAGACAGTTTAGCTATTTCAGGTATGACAATGTCCTGAAGTGATAGTCACACAACAAAAATAGTTGATAGTCTGAATTTTAGGGGTATCTTCCACTGGCAGGTGATAGAAGCACAAGACTGCTGGAGTGTACTAGTCACAGAATTGCATTCAGCAGTAACATTGGTGTGTAAACATCCCAAAATGAAAGATCTTGCTGTGAGCAATTAATGGTGTCTTTTTTTAATAATATAGTTACTTAATTTGTGTGAATTCATGTCTGAATCATCTGAAAGTTATAGACACAACACTATGTACCAAGCCACAAAAGAAGTCTAAAAAAATTTCCTGAACTTAAAAAAAAAAAAAATTATTTTCTCTGGACAGTTTTAAGAGTCGACATCCTGTGTTAGAGTTCTCTAATCATCACCAGCACAATTTACAATCAGAACACACAGAGAGCCAGTTCAGACCAGCTCATCTGTTGACTTTGGCAGAAGCCCTTAATCTCACTGTGTGCAGCTGCCACTTGAGAGCTGGGGACTCGGCAGAGAGCCGAAGAAGGGTGGGATGCAGGGTTGGTCAAGGCATGAACACATAGGCCTGCTTCATTTCAACAGCCGTACACTGCTTTTTTTTATAGTCTTTTCATTTTACAGCCTTTTTTTTTAAAAAAAAAAAACAAGAACCCTGAAATTAAATGAGGACCTCTCATGAGCCACTGCGCTCCAGGCATAAGAAATTGTAATGTCTGGCTTCCAGAAACTGTCCCGTCAAAATGTGCTTCTGATTAGGTGGCTTAATTACAGCTGTGAAAACAATGTTGATTTAGGCCTCAAGATTCCAGTGCATGTCAGCCATTATTAGCTAGCCTTGGACTGAAGCCACCATTTTAAAACTCTACCACTAAAGTCACACACTGCCTGACAACTTTTTATTTAGGCAGAAATGTTGCCAGAAGCAACACATTTTATGCAAAATATTTTTCATTGCGCAAATTTCAAATGTGACACTGTTGATGGACATAAAATGGGTAGTTAAGGGTGGACTTCACCAAGTTCAAAACCTAACTTTTGAAAAAAAAAACCCCAAACCAAAACAAAGCAACCCTCCCCCCCCACTGTTTCAAATAGTTTTTATAAAGTTTGACTGACATAATGCTTAATTTTAATTCCTTTAATTCAGTTTTATTCCAAATCCAGCATGTTGGTTTAACCACCCAATTTTATTGCATCTAAATTTTCCTGACAGTTTCATTTGCTGTTGGGAAATAAGATTGCCATTTTTGCAACATGGGAAATAATGGCTAGTTTCAAAACCAATATGTTTGAAACTTCCTTTGCCTGAAGCAGGTTAAGGCACACACTCAATTTACTTTAGGGGGAAAAAAGCTCATTAAATAGTTTTTAATATTTTAATATAATTTAAGTAACTGCTTTCACAGTGGGAAGGCTTATTGGGCCTATGTATTTACACCTGCAGAGAGGTAAATGTTTGGGTAATTAGGTGGTTTCCAATACTTCAGCTTTTCAGTGTAGTTGCAGAGTTAATGCTGTAAACACTGTAGATGGATACAATGGGTTCGCAGCATTTAAACTTTACATTTTCACTTGTGGGATTTTGCTTTCAAGTGCTTAAGAAAGAGGTTTAAGTGGGGTTGTTTGGTTTAGGGTTTGGGTTTTTTTTTTCCTTGTTTTGTCTGTTCTTAAAGTCTCCTTAATGACATGAGTTGCCTAAGGAATGTGAGTGAATGAGTGTGGGTGTTAGCTCTCTGCAGCGGCCGGTGCTTTGGAAAAGCAAGATCTACATTCTCACTTCGCAGTTGCCATGAAATTCCAAATGTCCATGCTGTGCGGTTTAATGGAAACCATGAAGTTCCTAAATGACCACAGGTTTGTTCCGATGTCAAGCACAAAACAAATCTTTCAAGTCATTGGCTGAGTTGCAGAAAAGGAGGGTCATGTTTTCAGGAAGCTAATCTCCTTTCTTTTTTTTTCCTTCATGGTTTGCATTTCTATGGCATTAGAAATGTGTTTCTAGTGAGGTGCTGGAACTACCAGCTCACAAACAAGGGTCCTTAGTTCCCAGGACTGAAAACAAGACACTTGGAACCTGGAGCTGTATTCATCTCTTATCCTAAATGCTCAGGCCAGTGCAACAATTGTACCTCCCAGAGCAACTAATTGGAAATTGATTTAGAGAAACTAATGATTTGGATAAGGAAACAAGTCTCAAGTATAGGTTCAAGTTTGTCCTGTACAATATCATCATGCATTCATTCTCTGCCTGCAGCAGATTAACAGAGAAAAAGGAAGTGGAATGCCTATGCTTAATTTTGTTGAGTTTTTGAAGGAGAAATACTGGAACGAGCTAGTCTTTTATTTTCTTTGCAAAATGGTACGTGGGATTTCCTGAAACTGAATGTTTCAGAAAAGTCCCAGTTGCTGTGGAGGGCAACTGTGAGTTGGGAGACAGCCATCTGATGCCATTTTCCTTTCCATTTCTTTGCAGTGGTCTTTCAAAATGTGTTTCATTGGTGAATAAAACTCATGGCATATTGCCAGCTACATGTTTGCTTCCAGTTTTTTACACACCCCTGTTTCTTTTGTCTTCTTCCCACACCTCTCAAAGTGACATTTTCAGCACATCAAGTTAAAAGAAAATTTTGTGTATAATTATGTATACCGCTAATGCTGCAGTAGAAATAAAAATATTGGGAGTTCTAGACAGGCTGTTATTTTGAGAACTGGATATTATAGACCAGGACATTTAACCCTGGGCAAAAGTTTTTACAGAAGAACAGAGACAAGGACACAATTTTACTGCCTTTATAGAAGAAAAGGAATATTCTCTACAAAGGCAGACAAATTAACTTCTTTCCAGACTCAAGGACTTTTACTCAGGCCAGAAGGTGCATCCTCCTCCCTTTTGAAGAAGTTATTTCAAGAAAGAGAGCTGGGAAGCTTCTATTATTCCCTGCTAAACTGTAGGTTAAACATAAAGGGAATGTCTGTTCTGAGACTGAATTTGCTGAGAAATTTTTGGAGGGGATTAAAGCATAGCTGTGCCCAAGTGAGTCTAGCTCAGATACTTAAATAGCAAATGAATCCATGCAGTCCAGATTGTCATCTTCCTGATATTTTCTTGACATTTTAAATTTAGATAAGGTATACTGTTGTGAATAATTATTTTCTTGTTCTAACACCTGTTTGGTTTTGTGTTTCAAGCTAAGTATGCAGAGCACTGTTTATAAGGAGGAAATTCAGTGCTGATCTTCAGGCATTAGCTTCGATAAGTAGTAGTGTAAGATGTGTAGATGCTGCCTGTGAGTTGCAGTTCAATTGGTCAGGATGACAGGTGGAAGGACTTTTGTTGTCTTTTGTGATGTTTCATGTTTACTTTGTACCACTAGCTCACTGTACAGCTGGCAGTGAAGAAAGACAAAGAGAGTAAGACCTAGGGCAGTGTTTCCAGGAGTCTGCCTCTTTTTTAGGCAGCCTCAGAAATACATATATGTGCCGCATGCCCCCACATATAATGTAGCATGGATAATGCTATGCGCACCCATTAAAAAAAAAAAAAAAAAGAAAGAAAGAAGACATTTGTGCTGACATTTAATTGGATTGGGCCTGGACGATCTATTTAAGCATGTAACTACATTTAAAATAGTGGGGAAGTATGTATTCCCTTCAAAATATGTACTTTATTGTTTGTAAAGCAAAATCTCATTGTCTAAAGGTTTATTTTTCCCTCTGGATGGCATGGAGATGGCAAACACTCCACCACCAGGGAATTCAGTGCCAGCTAGTGGGCAAACTTTTCTGCACAGGAGACGACTGTCTGTGATGCTGCATCTCCTCTTAGTCTCTGGTTCTGGTTCACTCATTGGAAGGAAGGTCATGGGAGCGCAAGGCTGGATATCATCTCCACCCTTGGTCCCACAGCAGATTTCTCAGCTGTCAGACCTCACCTCACCAGTCCAAACAGGAGACTGGATCTTCCGCAGGTGAAAGGGAGATAATGAGAGCGATAAAGAAGGGTAGCTGTAAATCAAAACAGTTTTGTTTACTTTTTGCCTTTCTGGGATTTATAAAATCAGATTGTTTTTCTGTTGGTTTGCTCATGTTCTTTTCCCCTGCCTTCTCCTATAATTGTGCATGTTTACATCCCTTTCAACTCTGAAAAAAAGAACAAACCTTTGTGTTCCTTTCTGTGACATTTTTGCATTAGAGTAGCGTGTTTTTGTAGCAATACATGTGGTTACCTGCTTCATTGCCTGTTTGCTTGCATTTTGTACTTTAAGCATAAAAGTTAATGCAAGAAATGAAAAAAAAAAACTCTCTTTAAAATATATTAGAGAGTATAACTTGCAAAGATAAAAAGACAGGAAATTCGGAGTTAGGACATGAAGCATAACACTGTTCTTAACTCATAATTTTCTTCCTGTAGTGTTGGCATGATTTAAGGACCTACAGTCAGCAAGTTACATCTTAATGTTTATTTTTATTGGGTTTTACATATTTGTCACACTGCTTAATATTTACCCAACATTTATTTATTTATTTATTGTTGGTTTAAAATTACGTATAAAAACTTTTTTGTGGAAGTCTGTGAAACCCACATTATGTACTGAAGGCACAGATTTTTCAGTTGATCATAGTAAGGACCTATTTTGTCCAGAGACTGGGCTCCCTGAAGCAGTTTGGCCTGTTGAATAAACTAGTACTCGAACAAATTTAAAAAATGTGAAATGAGTACACAGTAGGGTGAAGAGCTTCATTGTCAGCTAAAAGGATGTTATCTTGATTTTGCAAATAACTTTTGTTTTCTTCAGTTTCTGTAATGGTTCAGTTAAAGAAAGAGATTTAGAAACAAATAAACTTCTTAAACTGTGTCTTTCCCTTCCCATTTTACAAGAATTTGGTGTTTTGGTTGACTTGTTTCAGAAATCCTTTTGGAAAGGAAGGACCCTCTTTTTGTTAAGCAATCAATTGACTTTTTTTTTTTTTAATGTAAGTTAGGATATGTTTAAAAGACGCAGTAAATAATAAAATTTACTAAAAATATAGGCAAGAATAGTGTGGTTAATCACCATCAGTTTCCCTGCTGCATGTGATGATATTAGGAAAGTAAAGGGACATTATGATGTTGCAATGATTCCGTTTCATCCTTTTCAGATGGTGTAACTGCTTCAATTCCTACAGCATTTTAGAGAGGGACCTGTGGAACCTGTAAAGCCACATTGCTTTAAGACAGCACACTTTTGGATCTGGCCCTGAACTGAAATTGGCCCATAAACCCATAGTTCACTCAGCACATGTCACCATAAAGCTGACATTGCAATACTTGCCTCTCTTAAATTTGTATGTTCACCAATATTTTGAAAGCCTTTTTTCCTATCTAGGTATTGCAGGTAATTTGGCAAAGAAAGCCCTTGGAGACCAAAGCCACAATAATGGAATACTTCACTAACTTTTCATCTTTTCTTGAGTACCAAGGGTCTAATTTGATCACAAAAGGGTCAGCTCATATTGTGGTTATGCGCTTATGGTCAGGGACCTGTTAGTCTTTCAGACTCTGTGTGACATCAAGTTTTCTTTCATAGGGACTAGTAAATGCATTGCATTCTTCTGGGATCCTGAGCATGTATTGTAACTTAAGCAGGACTTTGCAAAGCTTCCTGACACTTAGTCATCCAGGTTTTTTTTTTTTTTAATTTGTGCATGTCAAAACATCCTATTGTTTTAGGAATTTTTACTTTAATTTAATAACTTACTGACATTTACTACGCTTAAAATAAGAGATCTTTCAGAAGAGCATAATTGAATCAGGAGCTCCGAGTAAAGGAATTAAACTAGCATTCTGGAACGTACAAAGCATGCCAAATTACTGAAACATCCTTGTGTAAAATGATTTTTTAGGGTTCTGTTACAGCTTTGGTTTTACAAACCAAAAAGCTGAAGAAACCTCTCTCCAAGTCTCCCTCCGTGTTCTTCATGATCCTTCTGATAAAAGTTTTACATGCCTTATGAAATTTTGTAGTGTATGTGGTGGTGGTGGGTTCTGGGTTTTTGTGGGGTTTTTTTGTTTTACCTCTTCTGTGCTTTCAGAACACACATTTGGCATATATATGAAAGGATGAAATTCCATTGGCATTTTTTTAATGTTGATTCACATAAAATATGATTGGTATGCAGGAAATATTAGTTCCATTTGCCTAGTGGACTCACTCAAACTGCGTGTTGAGCCTTACAGAGAGTGATGATCTGGTACCTGACCTAGGAGCTAATAAGTATAAAAAGTTCTGTTGAAGTAATTATTAAATATTTTTTTTATTTAATTTCAGTCTGAAATATAACTGTATATATAAATTTGGCCAAAAGCAATAGAGACAGTAAACCTAGCTCACCCACACTCAAGTTGTTTATAACTGATAAGCTTGATTCCTTGCCCAGTTAGTGTAATTTGGATCTCACATTTACAAAAGACCTACATGTTAGCCATCAACTGAAATTGAGCTTAAAATATTTTTTTTAGGCTATTCAGATATCAACTGATATTTTATAAGCAATACTGCTGCAGAGCCAACTATTCTCCCTGACCATTACTGTTATAAAACTACCCTATAGAACTCTGTCGAATATGTAGTGCTACAGATATTGCACGCAATTTGTGGGAGAAGGAGTAATTCCATCCTGAAGTTACTTCAACTAAGTTTTACTGAGGATGAATGAACATTAAAGGGCTTGGTTTGGATAAGCAAACAAAAGTTTGGAAACTATCCCAAACCTACAGGGAGCCAAATGTACCTCTTCCTGGTGAATCTTTCTCTAAAGTAGTTTATGGGGGAGAGGGATGGAACCCTTGTCAGGATTTTGTCTCGGAGGTAGCAGGCTACACATCTGCAGTGTACAGTCCAGAAAATGTACACTCCATTGGCCAATGCTGAAAGGGCCAAAGTGGCTTTGTTTTCTTAATCCATTGATGATTTTAATAATAAACATTAATTTTGAGAAAAATAAGTTGACAGTGGTAATAGTTCACTTGTAAGTGTGTGGTCATTTTTTGCTCTATCTTTACAGGATCTTTTTGAGAGGCTGCTGAGTTTAATACAGTTATTTAGATGAACTGAGATTTAGATTAGCCTAATGCAAATGCCAGTGTTCTTACTCAGCATGCAAGTATTTGTCTTTATTTTAGATAACAGATTACAATCAGTATGTTTTTCAAATAGGTGCAGATAGGTTGCATAAACCATGTCTTTATGCATCTTATGATCTTAGTTCTGTTTTATCCTAAGAGCTAACATCAATCTGATGTCTGTTAGAGGATGCTAAAGGCTGTCATACAATCATAGAATCATTAAGGTTGGAAAAGACCTCGAGGATCATCAAGTCCAACCCAGCACCACCTAACTCACTAAACCATGTCCCTAAGCACCACAATTCATGAGATCACCGTTTCCCTTTGCACCTCAGGATTATGGACAACACCAGATTATATTCTTACAACCAAGTGGACTGAAACTTCTAAAAGGACATCAGTGATAAAAGGAAGACTAGGG
>NW_010139664.1:371-965 GCF_000699245.1 Pterocles gutturalis | reverse complement strand
TGCGGTTAATAGAGTTATTGCCCTTCCCCCCGAGCCCCTTCCCAGAATTAATTCCAGATGGGCGGTTCAAAGGAGCCAGGGATGGAGAGGATGGGAGATGGGATGGAGGGGGACAGGGATGTGATGGAGGGGGACAGGGATGCAAAGGAGGGTGACAGGGTGGGACAGGGACGCGATGGAGGGTGACAAGGTGATGAAGGGGGTACACAAAGCCAGGAACCAGCCCTCTGCCTGGTCCTGTTTTCCTCCAGGCCCTTCTGTTGCCATCATTTTGCCGGAGATCGCCCTCACGTACGTGATCGTGGTGACCTTCCGCCACCGTCACCTTCCAGCCGACGAGGCTCATCCAGCTGAAAAGCAAAACGGGTGAGCGGTGTCACCAAGGATGACAATAAAACTGGTCCCTGGGGGGGTTTAATTCTGCCCCAAATCTCATCTTTAACTTTTTAAAATGAAAACTTTATTCCTACCCCTGCGCTGGTGGATTCACCACCAGACCCTGGGTGAGGGCAGAGCCCCGGCCGCGCCCCGTCACACACATTAACGTCCCTTTGTCACCTTTCCCTCGGCCAGCACAGCGCACGATGGGCTACG
>NW_010139664.1:0-276 GCF_000699245.1 Pterocles gutturalis | reverse complement strand
AGGATTTGTCACACGCTCGGTAACCCCAATGTCCCTTCGACTCGGCCACTTGCAGTTACACCTGCTCCAAAAAGAAAAAAAAAAAATCCAACAAATGGGGTTTTTCAGGGAAGTGAAATCTTTGCAAAAGCACAACCAGTTTTCACGCCCCTCATTTTGTTTGTTTGGGGTTTTTGCATGTGTGTGTGTTTTCCCGGTGCCAATTCGCCTTCTCCTTCCTCTCCTCCCACGTCCGACGGTGCTTTGTGCTGACGCAGAAGAAGGATGCACGGAGCT
>NW_010139663.1:0-12954 GCF_000699245.1 Pterocles gutturalis | reverse complement strand
GGGCTGTTTCTCTCATATATTCTCACTCCTTTCTTTGCTGACTGTTGCTGGTGTTGTGCAGGGTTTTTTCCCCTTTTTAAATACGTTACCCCAGAGGCACTTCCACCATCACTGATGGGTTCGGCCGCGGGCAGCGGCAGGTCCGTCTTGCAGCCGGTTGGCGTTGGCTCTGTTGGACACAGGGGAAGCTCCTGGCAGCTTCTTACAGGAGCCATCCCTGTAGCCCCCCCGCTACCAAAACCTTGCCAGGCAAACCTGATAGACTGTTCTTCCATCAGAAGCCTCTTGTGGGTCTCGACTGTGCCCTCTGCAGTCATCTGATCACTCTGCTGGTGGGGTGAGATATCTACAAAAGATGACCACTGCTCTGGATGGGACAGCTTATCTCCACGTGGTTACAGAGGAGGTCACACCTTGTGGCTGGGGTATCAATGTGCTGGCAGTGGGGGGCTGTAGGGACGGTCTCTGTGAGGAGATGCCCAGGCTGTCCTGTGCTGGACACAGCGGCTCCAATGGGCCCATCACGGGACACAGCTGAGCCCCTTAGCCAAGGTGAAGCCTCAGGGAAACATATTTAAGAAAGAGCAAAGAAAGCCAGAGAGAGGAAGAGGGAATACAAAAGAGTGAAAAACAACAGAGGGAACAGCAAGGCCAGAGGAGGAGGATGAGGATGAGGAGCCTGTGGCAGTGCAGCCCGTGGAGGAAAAGAGTCTTCCCTAAGAGTGTAAATGTTGGTTTCTTCTTTTTTTTTGTTTTTGTTTTCCACTACTCAAATCACTAACAGTTTATTCTAATTGGCAACAAATTAATTTCCCCAATTCGAGTCTGTTTTGCCTGTGACAGTAACCTCCCTGTCTTTATCTTGACCCACAAGCTTTCTCTTTCCTGTTTTTCCTCTTTTCTCCTCTTGTCCTGCTGCGGGTGGGGAGAGAGTGGGTGAGCAGCTGGCTGGGAGACTGGCTGCTAGTGAGGGCCAGCCCAACCACGGCTTGCTTCTCTCTTTTTTGACGCTTTTGTTAAAGAACTGTTCTGACTGTTTCAACTAGCTGCAACACAGCAATGACATTCTGTTACCTTTTGCAGGCAGATTAAAACCTCTGAGGAAAGGAACGCAGAGACGCTCAATGGAGGTGGGCAGGTGACACAAATATAATGTGCACGCAAGGTTTGTGTTTACGTCTCCCGAGCAAAGATGATGACTTGGAATATTATTAAGAACTATGGGATGTTAGTCAAGGGTAGAAAAAAAATATCTCCCAATGTGTTCCAAATCAACATGATTGTGATACTGACTCCTGTGTTACTCATTTGTTTAATAGTACACCTTGAGGCTCAAATCAGAGTAAGATTCCACTGAAATATGCATGGTAAAAACAACTAGGTGGTCTTGGTCCTAAAGATCTTATAATCAAACCCAGCTATTCAGTGCCTGATCTAACAAATAAGTAAAATACTGCATTGAACTGACAGCCCCGAAGCAGTGTGTCTTGGCACACTAAGCTCTTGGTACTGCAGTTCATGCAACTGCTATCCATCAAGGATAACTCATGAGGTGTCTGAGCTATCATAAAATCAAACCCTGCTGTGGTTTGCTACCAATCCAGTCTGACTCCTGGTCCAAAGTACACCTTCTGCCTCATTTCTGAGTTTTGATCCACAAGAAAGGTTTAAAACGCATCAGGACACAGATGTGATTGAGAACTTTTGTAAAACGTCATTCCTCCCATGGCATTGCTCACCAGAAGATTGCCGGAGCTCATAGTTCTTTTGTAGCTCTCCCTGATTTCCTGCTTCTTTAAGAGTCGTAAAAAGAATTGGGGCAGAGTTGGGACTAGGGCCAAAGGATTAATTGGGGAGTTAAGAGGGGGCAAGGGCAGAATTAACTGCTAGGCAGGGGACAGGATGATGATAGACCTCTCCACATTTTTCTGACCACTTTAAACATCAGGCCCCAGCCACAAACTTGTTGGCTCTATTCTTCTCTACATGTGTGTAACGCATGTAAGAGAAAGGCAGATCAGTGAGCTCCAGCCTGCTGAGTTCCCAAGGACTAGCCCTGAGTTAGGGATGGGATTGTCTTCTGCTGCCCCTCCCAACCTCTTGGACAAGGAGAACAAGCCATGCAGCCCTCTGAGTTGTCAGAAGTAAAGGTCCTTCACTTGGAGCTCTTAGATCATACTGCTAAGGACCATTCATGAGTGTTTTCCTCCTCGGTGTGGAGTGACAACTAAGGACAACTCATAGTTCTTTTCCTTTTTTCACTCTTCAAGAAAAATGACCAAGAATTGTAAGGGTCTTCCATCAGGAGTTGCTTCAGACAGGCTGGCAGGGAAGAAGGACACTCTCTTGCAGGGATATAGCTGCCCTGCTCACATATCCTTGCAGAAGGAACAAGGTTCAGTTCGTACTTTCCCAGCAGTTCAGAGACAGGCTGCTTCATGCTTATCTCTGTTCCTTCTGTGTTTGGGTTGTATGCTCCGGTGACATTACTTGAGAAAGATGCCTTGGGTGGAAGCCACAAAGGAGTAAAACATAAAATTCTTGTCCCTGTTTTTCATGTTTTCCCAAATTGCACAGATGCACTGAACTTTAATGTTCAGTACGTCTGAGGAGGGTGGAATGTGGCATCTTGTAGCGAGCATGAAACATGTGGTACTGTGTGGCCTACCACTCATTCATGTGAAAGGCAAAAAAGAATCACGAAATGCCATAAATGTAGTGATGTATGTCGGTCTAAAAAAACATGTGAAAGGCCACCTTCTACTGCTGTGGTCAATACAGCGCAGGCAACCAAATGCTGCAGTGCAGCAGTCAGTGTCTGTTTAGTTCTGTTCTTGCCTTCATGGCATTTTATAACACACAGACAATGCTTATCGTATGCTGGTAGCTTCAACTTGAATCATACTTGGATTACTTCTAAAATGAAAAATATTATCCAGATATTTGTCACAGTCGATAAAACTCCTTGTGAATATGTTCCAGCCTTGACAAATTTTTAACAAAAATTCACCAGTCCCCACACAACAACTACTGTCCCAGACAGTTGCTATGATTAATACCATACATATCTATCCAACTTAAAAACAAACAAAGAGTACTCTGTGTACTTCAAAGAGGGAGTAAAATTTTGCAAACTGGCTCTGTCCACTCAAAGTTCTGCAAACAGATGATAACCCTCAATGCAGTTTGAAGTTCTGTCTCCATGTTAACTGAAATATATGTGCGTGCATACATGTGTACATACACACAGACAATCACTTTATACCATGTCTCTCAGGGATCACATGTATTAGTAATGCTAGAAATACATGTCACAGAATCATAGAATCATTAAGGTTGGAAAAGACCTCAAGGATCATCAAGTCCAACCATCAACCCAGCACCATATCATTATGCCCATTTTATGTGTTAAAGAAATATTGAGCAATTGGACAGGGAATATATTAAGAGACAGGGACCCTCTCATTTCTGAGTTACTGAATCTAATCTGATATGATGGCTGACACCCCATAACTGCTATCTGGTGATCCATCTGCAAGGGAATAGTGGGTTTAGGCATTCAAAATACACAATCTAATCATATTCATTCAGACTTATTTTTGTTGTTTACTCCCAAACAATGCAACATATTGGAACTATTTTGGAATTTTTTTAAGCGCCATTTGGATTCATAAATATTTACACTTAGGTGCCATTACTGTGTATTTCACTTTTCTCTCATCAGACCTGGCATGTTAATTAAAACATTTTACAATCTTTGAGGGTGCAATCCTGAAGTTGCTCATTCAAATGCTTTTGATATCAACACAAGCTGTGACTACACACTTCAGGAAGCGGCTTTATACATTTTGCTTTGACTTCTCTCCTGCTACGGCATGACACGAAGTGTCAGACTATGAGATGAATTCCTGAAAATACGTAGTGCTGGATGATGCTATTAAGGTGCACACTTACAATGCTTTACAAGAGTGGTAGTGGTGGTCACCAAGCCACTTAAAAAAGGGCAAAATGCCTTCTGATTTGTGTCTGTACAACGCTACTCTGCCTTTGCCTCCGTAGTCCTCATGATCTCTATTTAGTGATTGTTTCTTAAAGTACTGTTAATGGAGAACAATCTTAGATTCTGAGCGGTGGATTCTTTTGTCCCTCTCAAGGTGTGGAAATCTAGTATTTAATCACTAGGCACCAGCAAAGAAGAGAGGTGCTTTGCAGACACAGCAGTAGACCAGATCCAGCAGCCAGTTTCTATTATTGGTTCTCTTATTCAACTGGACTGGGTGGTCAAGGCCAGACTGGTTTGTGCCACACCTTCTACATCTTTTGCACAAGAAAAATCATTGTGACTCACTTTGCAAAGATATTTGACTTAAGAAAGGAGAAACTTGCATTCATGAAGTCTGCAGATAAAAACATCAATGAATTGAGTATTTACATAAATGTAGGACCCTCCGTTTCCTACTCCTGGTAGTACTGACAAATGGCAGGTGTCCCTTCGTTGCTCCTGTGCCTTTAGCCCTATATGGTACCACAGCCTTGGGGACATTTTCTAGCCTCTACCACTTGTACACTTGTGAAACGGCCAGCCTCAATCCCACCTGACACTATTGCTCTAGTCAAAACTATAGATTTTAGCTTGTGTGTGTGCAAAAATGACTGAAAAGAGACCAGAGGTTTCAAAGTTCTGTCCCAAACGTGCAAAAGAAAATCCTTATTATTTATGTTTCTAATGTTAAATACCAGGCCAAACTGATCACTGTGTAGCTGTGTGTGGCCCATGAAGCTGCAGTCATCCAGCCTGAATTTGCCCTCTTTAAACTGTCCAGTTACATTCAACTGATGATCTTTATCACTCTGTTTTTACAGAAATTCTTTTAGTCATTCATTGTGAACCACGTCTGAATACAGCTAAGATGGGGTTAACTGGCACTTTTTTAAGCTTATGGAACATTTCTGGTTTTAATACATTCAGTAGTTGCTGTAAAAATGTTAGGGAAATTTTTTTTTCAGGTTTGAACAAAAATTTTAGATCTGGATCTGTACTCACAGTTCAAGCCTACGTCTAATGGCCTGATTTGGAGCATTCCCAGGATTTCAGAGAGTTATAATTCACATCTGTGTTTCTAACTCCTTCATGCATGATTGTTTGAATGTGCACTTTTGGAACAGGTCCATGTCTAATAGGCTAAATTGTCGTTCCCAGATCAGAAGCCACATGGTATTGCTATATAGTTTTTTATTTTTCCTCTTACTATGTAGCCTTCAAATAAGGTTCTGTCAGTCCAGCACATTGGATTAATACAAAACACCAAAGTCTACACTTTCTACCTACCTGCTAACGAACTCACACATTTTCATTTCTACCAGTGTTTTAGTAAAGCATTTGCACAATGACCACGATGGATATTCTCTGTCAAGTAATAATTTATCAGAGTGTTGGTGCAGATTGGAATTATGCAGGACCTACTCAGCTGTCCCAGTATGGTAAGGATAGTCAAGGTATAGACGAGATTCTCTTATTTTTAATATTCATTGAGCCAAGCTAATTTCTATGTCAAGCGCAGGCTGCATTTACTTGGATTTTCCTCTATTTCTCTTCTAATGAAAATATTTTAGTTTCATAGTAACATATGTGAAAGCGTTGACAACAGCATTGCTTATTCCACATGTTAATTATGTATTTGTTCAGAGTATGCTGATGAACTGTGTGCATTTCTCATGTTCAGTTTTCATTTCAAGTCAAAGTGGAAATGTAGTAAGTGGATTTGTGCTTTTAATTTTAGATATTTCTTTTTCCTCTAAAACACTCTTGTACATGATTCCTCTGTACCATATGCATTTGAAAATCCTTTGTTGGCAAGAAGTTTAAAAAGAAAGTAATATTTGCTTCTCAGAAAAGGATTTTTGAACAAAGCAAAGTAATTGTGCCATTAATGAGAAAGTTAAATGAAACAAATGACAAGGCAAGCAAGAAAAAAACACAGCATCACACTCAAGGAATGCACAGGGACACAATAGCTTATGCAATATTCCCCATCTGTCAAAGTCACTAAATAGAAGAGATTTCACTGGAAATATTCATTTTAATAGGGCATGGTGCCTATGGCTCAGTAAATGCAGTCAACAAGCTTTTAGCAGTCTTAGTAATTTTCACCTGTAGGCAACTAAAAAGAGTTTCATCCCAGCTGTGAGACCCAACTGATCAATACTGGTTTTGTAAACCCCAGACTCTGGTTTGAATACCAGTCATTCCTGAAAAAGGTACTTTGGGACTTGAATCTGTCATATCTCTAGAGTTTAGTTTACATCTTTACAGTTTTGTACATGTATATGTGTGTGCAGGCATGTATACATGTCTAAAAAATCTATACTTCATGGACTTGTGTGTGCTTGTGTGCATATATATATACACTATACACATATATGCATAAAATTACCATATGCAAGAAAAAAAAATCGTTCTCTGTGTTTTTTCTCACAAATAAGAAAGTCATTAACAGCACGTGTTGGGCCATTCACTAAAGATTATGATAAATGATTTACTATTTTCAAGCTAATGAACAAACACTTGCTCTAAAAAAGGAGAATGTGTATGATTGTGTTCATCTTCCAGTTATGATCTTCCAATTCAAAGATTGTCTTAACTCCTGGATGCCTGATCCTGAAATTTACTGAATGTATTGAAACCCACTCCCTTAATTCACATCTCCAGAGGTGCTCAGCACATGGCAGTAGCAGGCCTTCAGAAAGCTGTCTGAAGGACAAAACAGGGATTTTTTTTTTTTTTTCTTGAGTGAAACACCAGGAAAGTATATAAAAAAAAAAAACCAAAGCAAAACAAAATCAAAACACAGAAATACATAGGCTTAGCTGGGTTTGCCAAGGTAATGTAGTACTAATGACAGACTGTGTTCCGAGACAATAGTGAAGCACGGGAAACAAACTGCCCAGAGAGCTTTTGGTATCCTTATTGTCATCAGAGGGGTTCTAAAAACAGATAAGATACACACATCTGCCAAGAAAAACTAAGTATTTTCAGACCCATATTGGGGCAGGGGAGCAAGTAGATGAACTCTTGAGGGACTTATTTTCTCCGAATCCATATTCAGGTTGTTCTGAATGCAAAAGCTTAGCCTCTGCTAAGGAATCTTACGAGAGTCAAGGGCCATGACACTTCATTTGCTCTGCACCCGAAACTCCCACTGAAGCCAATTATTCAATCTAATTTAACGAAGACCACAGCTTCTCTGGCTGTGCAATTGTTGGTAACCATCAACAAACTGATTCATCTACAATTGGGCCAAATGTTACAAAATCTGTTTCTGAGTTCTTGTTTGTACCCCCATCATAAGATTACACCAAAATTAAAGCATGCAGTACTTGAACTAACTTCAAAGGCTGAGCTTGCACTTCTCGCTAGTTCAGCCTTTTTATTGATTCATGTTTTCCATTTGGCTTCAACATCCTGTTCCTTACTGATGCCCTTCTAGAGTTTCATTTACAAATATTATGTCCCTGGTTAGTGAGCCATGCTAATTAATACTGTGGTAAAGGCTATGGATTATAGTAATCTCATGCCTCCTGCTTGGAAAAATGCTGCAATTTTTCCAGACATTTACATGTAATGCCATATTGAACATGGCCAAATTTGTCTTAGGAAAACCTATCCTGAATTCATTTAACCAAAACATATTTAACTAAGGTTGCTTATGCTGTTATCTATTGCCAGCTTTGTTAATCATGAAGTTCAAAAATTTCAATGCAATAGAAACCTGAGATCCCCAATTTCCTAATTAGATTATTTCAAACAAAACAGTAAAGTTAAAACAGGCTGGTTTAAGTATCCATATTTTTTAAAGTTTATGCCAATAACAAGTTTGTTAAAAAAACATGAACAGATGATTTGACTACTTTCTGGAAGCCTCACAGGTCTGACTATGCCTCACCTTTCAAACCTGGGACCACAATTTGATGTGGATTTTAGCTCCGCTGGGGATTCTGTAGTCAGAGACTCCCTGGCTACTGGGACTTCCAAGTGTTGCGAAAGTTGTAATTGTAAAGAAAATCTATTATATTTGCAGTACCATCAAATATCAAATAAAAGCTATGAAGCCTTTACACAACATAGCAATCCCAAATTGATAGGTTCTTCCAACACCAAAATCAACAAAAGCAATGGCATATTTTAGGAAGAGGGGATATCTTTTATTAGACCAGGTGATGTAACTGGAAACTACAGACAAGTTTTCAGGCTCACAATTTGTTCACCGGGTCGCAAAGAGGTCAAGAAACACATAATCTCTGGGGTACTTGTTATTCTTTTTTAAATTGTGTTCATGAACTCTCTTCTCATAAACAGACACAACTGGGTTGACGTGACTGTAGTATGATGATACAAGTCACAACAAATCTGAAAAAGACACCCCGCCACTCGTAGACTGTCATTTCAGACGCAGAAAGGAAAACTTGCCAACATCTCGTAACACTTACCATGTCATCACCTCAACATGAATTAAAACAGGCTAAAACGAGAGGTTTAGAAATCTATGAGAAAAGGTCTAAAAACTTGCCACAGGAAACAATTGCAGAAGTGGTACTTTACACATGACTCGGGCCAGTCTTTTTGTCAGAATGAGCTCTGTATCGTACTGGGTCAATCAAATAAAGGGCATAGATGTCTCTAGGTTAAATCCCACAGCTACACATTTGTAAGTGTCACTCTCTCAGGGTGCAGTCCCTAACCCAAGCAAGGACTCCTCTCCTCTCTGCAGCTTGCTCCTCTGAGAGGTTGGGCCAAGAGCTGCGCAGAGCAAGCATGTTGAACCCAGCCAAGGAAGGGGCCAAATGTAGTTCTTGTGGAGAGCAAGCCTTTTACACCCACAGACAAGCTGGTTTGTCATTTTCAGTGAGAATTAATTCCTTGAACAAAATTATAGCTGTATGAACAGTAGCAATTGGCCACCTTCTGCTTTCCTGGAAGTCAGAAGATCACTGGTCACATCCAGGAAAGAGAAGCTAACAAAAGGTCTGGACTTAAACCCTACTAAGGTATGAAGAACACTCCTGGCTTTGGACTACTGAAGGGTAGCCATGAATCTTCCGCTCAGACTTATTGTAATGCATCCATGACCAAGGAGTGTACTGGTAAACGTACCAGGTGCTTGCGTGCACACACACACGAGGATCGCTGGGCACGTCACACAGACGTTGCCTTCCAAATGACAGATGATGGCTGGAGCTGGGGAATTTTGCCTCACATGAAACTGAAGCATGTCACAGCACACCAACCAAACCATGCTTTAAAAAGGAGTGTGAAAAGCTTGGCCTTTTGTCCTCGTGTTGTGGTCCTTGCTTGCACTTTCAAAAGCAGAAACTCTGCTCCCACGCTGTTTCTACCCTTCTGGAGCTGAACCCAGGCTCTGGGGGCTTGTGGCCTACATCTGGTGGGCTGTCAATGGCTAAGGTGGGACTGCAGAGACTGAATTATACATGACAAGTTTGTGTGTTGACTGGTTAAGCTGTAGATTGGAGTAAAGGTGGTTTAACTCCACAGGTTCCTGTCTGACAAAAACAAGGAAGAAGAATGAAAAAACTTTCCCGGAGTAAGGCACCTCTCAGCAAATACGAAGGAGTAAAGGAATAGTATAAAGACATTGTCTTTGACTACTTTATTTCCATAACATTTAAAACCACAAAAGAATCCTGGCATCATTTTAACGGATTTGAGCAAGGAACAGGGACTGGAAGGAGGTGTTTTGGTGGGTGTGGTTTTGTTTTTTTTGTAAGAAATCAGATGATAATGTAGAATATTTCTGGCAAAGAATGATGACTTAGACTTGGCCAAGTCAAACTTTGACACATATATAGCATATTACTTGTTTAAAAGTCCAGTTTATCTAAACAAGTTTTCCCTGTTGCTGAAATAAGCAGTGTATCTACTTCAGATCGGCCCTCTGAACCTGGAGGACTTCAGAGTGGGAACAATTAATACAGAACCACATCCCAGTTCAAAAAAAAAAAAAAAGTGGAAAAAAACCCACCACATGAATGTTAATGTCTGAGCTGTGGAACCCGGTGTGTTTTCTAGTTCTTGGGCCTGAATCCACACATCAGCCATGTCTTCACTGCAAGCTGAGAACTTGGGAAATAGCTCAGCCTCTTTTTTTAATAATATAGTTCACGATGCTAGCAAACACAGGTTCTTTCACGTAATAATATCACTATTTGATGTGTATAAAAATACCAAAATCTGTCTCTTCACAAGTTGAACAAAACTTAAGAAACTGCTTTTTTCGAGATTTTTCTACTTCAGAAGTATGCATAAAATCAACAAAGGCTTGTGAAATCCCTGTCCGCTCCATTTATTCTGATTTGAACTTTTCCTTTTTTTTTTTTTTTTTTTTTTTCGCCTTTGTTTATAATGCCCTTCTGGAAGTAGAAAAATATTTTTCTTCCTCCTACTAATTTTGACTTTTTCCATTTAGGAATCATTGATTCACCCTCTTCTTCTTTTTTTTCTTTTTCTTTTTTTTTTTTTTTTTGGTAGAGCTGCCATTCCAATTCTGTTAAATAACTTCTTGTGCCACAATATCTTTGTTTGTTCCACAGCACCATTCATTGATGTCAACACAGCTGTGGTAAGAGAGCATTTGATTCGTTAATTTCTGTCAGAGAAATGGGAAGAGGAGCACAAATATATGCATTTTCGTATGTGGCACATAGCATGGTTTAATTTTTTAATTTATTTTGTAATAGAGAGGTAGATTTCATAAAAAACTATTTAGGAATGCACTTGGCTCAAGGGATTGCTGATGTCCCATGTGATCTTTTCCAGTAGATTTTTGTTTCTAATTTGATCCAGATTATGATTATCTAAAGACTTCTTGTGGCATACGTAAAATCACTTGCTTGTCACAGTCCTGTTCCTAGTCGGCTCCAGTCCACACCACAGAAAGTGCAGTCCTAAGTATCACAGCTGGCACTCTTTGTGGAAAAGGCAAAGATTCGCTGTCTAAATTTTCTCTCACTAAAGTCAGAGGTAAATTTTATTTTAAATTTCAATGGAGCATAAGCAAGAAATGATTTAGCACTAATGCCTTCCTTCACTCCTCAAAATATGATCCCTTTCACGGACACCATGAAGAAGTGTCAGCTGTTGCTGGCACTACAGTATTTTGGAGAGGAAAAGAGGACTTCAGACTCGAGTTTGGTAACTGTGGCACCTTTTGAGCAAACAGTCCTGATATTCATGTCCAAAAAGACAACTGGAGCAGGGGCCAGAAACCCCAGGGAGTGGGTGGACTGGGAAGGAAAGGACTGCTGTTGTCTGTGTGTTGTATGCCTCAGTGTTTTCAGAAGGTTTATTTGCTTTTTTGGATGCATGGGGTCCATTTGGGTCCAAACCCACACTCAGCCTTATAACCCATTCAGAAACTGGTGTGATAGGAAGGAACTCTGTGCACTGACTTAACAGAACCAATTACCTCTGCCCTCCCTCCACAGCTCTTCCTCCGATGTATCCTCTATCCTTTTTTTATCCCTCACTTGCACAGTCCCGAACTGCCCTTTATACAGAACAATAAGGAGTTGGCTGTATATTCCACAGTAATGACGTCAAAGAAAAATAACAATTAGCACTTCATTTAGCATCTTAACTATAACACAAAGATGCCTAGCCAGCAGTATCTCAGGCACATGGGGAAACTGGTCACATAGAAAAGAATTTAATGACCTGGCCAGCCATGAAGTAAGCTATTGAAAACAGCAATCGAGATTTTTTTTTTATTTGCAGACCTAGGTCCATCCACCAAAATATTGTCTCACCAAGACTGGTGTTTATAGGAAAATTCCCCATATATGATTTATAATGATAGCAGCCATGAAACCTGCTATGCTTTGATTCCAATTAATTTCCTATCCTCTTGTTCTGACATTGCGTAACACAAGGGCAAGTTGAGTTGAGCTTTTAAGATCCCCTAGACAACTCTTCCTGCCATTTCTTGCCTGGTCTCACCGAATGACTGTATGAGCTCACCTCAGGAACAGCAGTACCCTGGTGGACCCGGTTATTTCCTTAGACCCCCACGATCAGGTTATAGACATCTCTTGTCATTCTTTCCACATGATATCATTAACATTTGGCTTTTTGTGTTAATACACACGGGAAAAACTCTTGGACAGACATTCTTCATTTCGGTCTCAACTATTGTAACAAACTTTTCTTCAGTTTGAGGAACACAGTCCAAATCGCATCTATTCAGGCTGCTGTCGCAAAGACTGTTCTCCCAGCCTGTAGCCGTGGCTGTGTGATTCTCTCTGCTGTTTTCTATTGACACTTTCCTCTTCTTTAATCCCATCAAAGGAAAAGCAGCTCCTCTTCAGCTTCAAGAGCCCCGCTCCTGTGTCATTTCTGTCAGGATCTGCTAGTTTTGGCAACGGAGTGCAAGGCTTGAATGAACGCCCCACTGCACAGGAGGTGCTTTAGTTCTTTCCAGGTGGGAATTTAGAGCATTTAGTGCAAATCCCCAGGAATAAAAATGACGACAATACCCTATGCAAGCGGTGATCATGTGGAAACCATGGGTAAAGTACACCTGTGCCTCAAGAAAAACCAGCTAAGGGATGTCTAGAAAAGATTACCAATTCCTTTATTTGTTTCTAAACTCGGACAATCACTCTTAGCAAACTCTATTAAGATTTCATGCATTCTGGTATTGCGGCCACGTTTCAACGTTCCCCAGCCACTCTGGAGATCTGGAAAAGATCTGGAAAAGCCCCTGACCCGTGTGTGAAATGGGGAGGACGCTGGTTTGCTGGGGAGCGGTGGGGCACGGGCTCTGTGAGGCCTGGGGCCCGGCCCGGCTGCCTTCACTGGGGCCGCTCGGTGCCCAGGAGGCGTGAGGCGGGGGAAGAGCCCCTCACCGGGCGCCCTTCAGTGGGCCAGCACGCCCTCCTCCC
>NW_010139662.1:20120-21856 GCF_000699245.1 Pterocles gutturalis | reverse complement strand
CAGCCCGGGCCGCGGGAGCGCGGCAGGCTCTGCAAACAGCAACAACGGCAATTAGCCGGACAGGCTCCTGCAGCCCCTCCGCCTGTGCACCTTCCCCGCGGAGCCGGGAAAGCGGCGGGGCTGTGCGGCTTTCCTGAAATATAACGGGGGAGGGCTGGTACCTGAGCGGCTTCCCCGACCTGCGATACCATACTGCTGATCCATTTACTACACCGTAGAGCTGGATGCTGCTCACGGTAACCTGTGGATTTGGGCTTTTTTTCCGTAAGCAAGCAAGTATAGGTGCAGCTGTACTAGCGGGATTGATGTTCATGAAGCCAGAGTGGTACAGGCCAAGTAATTTGCAAGATCAGGGCCACAGGCCAAGAATCATAGATCTTTAACAATTAAACAGTAATGCATGAAATATTAAGACAGACAAGCTGGAGGAGTATACTATAATAGAATTTAAATTGCAGAAAATGCAACAGAAGTTGTGTGTAGCAAAAAAATATTTCTGCTTTTTCAATTGGAGTCTCTACAGTTAATTTTGGTATTACATGGTTTGACCAAAATGTTCTTCTTTAAAAGAAATCACATTTCTAATAAATTTCAAATGCAAGACGCTCTGACATACCAATTAATTACATCAATTACAATTCCCTTGTCTGAAATTCTCAAAATCATCTAAGAGACGTAGAAGCCCAAGGCTGCTCCGAGCACAGAATCACAGTGTAATTTAGCTTGGAAGGGACCTCAGGGGGTCATTAGGTCTAACTGTCTGCTCAAAGTAGTCCTAAACTCTGTTTTAGATCAGGTAGCTCAGGGCCTCATAGTACATCACTATTTTACACATCATAACTCAAATTATTTTTATAATTTTTAGTATATTCTGTTGCTATGAATAATATTGGACATCAATATAATCCGAATGGAACAGACAAACCCATCAGTATTATAAAAGACATTATGGTTTGGATGAAAATAGTATTCAAAAACTCCACTGAGCCAATCAGTTTTAAAATTATCAACTGGTCATGTTTCCTTTCAGCCAGTACTGGTTTTACACCTATCATAGGTTCTTCCATCCTTTGTGACTATTTGCAAAAATAACACAATAACCGTCTCTTAAATTGTTTTTTTAAGTTGATGAATCACAGTTACCTTTGAAAACAGGTTTGTGACTTCAGGATTGACACAGCCCTTCATTGTGACATGAACAGAAATGAGATTCTTGCCATCAAACATTTTTTAGCACAAATTGGAGATTAGGTAATAGTGCTTTTAAGGCTCTGGGAACAAATGATGCTTACTTTTGATCTTCATTTCCCCTGCAGGCTGGAATTCTGGAAAAAGGATTATTAAGAGAAGTCGTTTTATAGGTGGAATTTCACTTTTTTTGTGACTAGATGTTTCCTAAGGTCGAACATATCCCAGACCAGAACTGAAGTTTAGCACATTATTTCACTGTATACCAGAGACTTCTATCTAGGATTTACTTTCTCCTTGCATTACTCGGAAGTAACCAAACAGGCTTGAAAACTATATAAGCCATTTGGTTTGGGATTTTTTTTTCTTAAATCAAGTCAGGCAGTATAAAAACTGTGAATAACTTCAGTCCTTTTAAATTTTAATGCATTACAAAGGACATAAAACATCACAACATCATGGCTAAAGAACAGATGACACATGTAAAATTTATCTACAGGACAATGATGTCTCTGCTGCCTGTAACCACCTATGAGAAGCAATGACTC
>NW_010139662.1:0-20091 GCF_000699245.1 Pterocles gutturalis | reverse complement strand
TTGATCTGCAAACAGATCTCCTAAGCTACAGGGAAATCTGTTCAGCATTTTCTGTTAACAGAGTTCTACACTGCTGGAGAAGCTGACATTTTTAAGTGAGAATGGAGAGGAAAATTAGCATTATCTGTGCTATTAATGCATTAACCTACAATAATTTCAATATAAACAAAGACACAGAATGAACAGTGACATTCCCTAGATAGAACACTTGAACTCTCAGCTACCACTGATTACACCAGCAGTACCCAGAAAGCAGAAAAATTTATGCTCTTATTTACTAAGACCTCAAAATTATCTGCAGAAAGCAATGATGCCATCTGACAAAATCAGTGTCGATGCCCCCTTCCCAATAGTTCAGCTTAAGCTAGTAACAAAATGACAAATCTGAAAAAGATTTATCTCCATACGGCTGCCATGCCCTACTTAATAACATGAATGAACTGACTGAATACAGACATATTTAATTGCTGTGTATGCATTTAGAATAATTTCCACCACAATCTTTTGTGGAAAAGGGTAGGGGAGAGATGGGAATCAAATGACAGCAGTTAACATTTTTAGCTGGATTCTCCAAAATGCTGGTAGCTAATGTAAGGGCAAAAGGGATTGTGGGGACTCTGCTTTTCTGAAGGCTCTTTTGTCCTTTTTACAACAGTCTCTTGTTTCCAAATAGCATAGAACACATAATATCCAAAAGTCATGGGTATCAATATCATGCATTCTACAGCTGGTTTTGGTTGACACTCTACCTTCTTTGCTTAAAGCTAAAAAACATTTTTTTTTTTCTTCCCCTTTCTGAGCAGCTGTTCCCAGATGGAGGGGACAGTGAGAACTCAGCAGATCCTATAAAAAACATGAAAACTGATGTACTAGAAAGTTCTGATAATATGGTTAAAAATTCCCTACCAAATTTTTCTATCGCTCAGGAAAAATTCCTTCTTAGACTTGGAAGCTGTATGCTCCATCCATACTTCACATTTCTAGCACTGAAATCTCTCCCAAGAGAAACTGACCTTGACTGCAAGAGGAGTTAGGAAAACAGCTCGCTTTGGGGCCAGAAAGCATGCATCATACTTATAGAAGTATTCAGCCAAGTCATACAATCATGACTATTGCAATACCACACTTCTGTCACAGATGAACAACACCCACTGTTAGAAAATGAGGATGAGCAACACTGAACCAAGCAGACAGTATGCTTAAAAGATCAGCAGCATCTCAGAAACCTCTTGAAGGTCTGGAATCACAAACCGTCATCTCACTCTCCATAAAAGCACAAATAAGATGCCAGAACAGAAAATCCATAATGCGAGGGTCTTCTGGAACTTCATCTGGCAGATACTGGAAGGCAAAACCCCAGATCTTTTGATAATAACCACTTACACAGGGATGGTTTACCTATGGAATGAACATCTAGCATAAAAAGGGTGAAGAAAGATCTTCCAGTATTAAACCTTAAGAATGAAATTAGAAAATGTGAAATGAATGTGGACACTCTCAGGAAGGGCATGAACATTCCCACCAGTCTCAAGGGTCCCAAAAATTCTGCTTTGATGGAATCTTCCATATTGTAACATGCCATAGTTTCAAAAGATCTGGCTAAGCTCCAGTGAAAGATTATCAACTGGTGGTGACCCCAGGTCATAAAAGTGAATTGAAATTTGAAGCAAATCTATCAATTGTTATGAAAGCTTATCTTTTTCAAGGTAACTTTTAAATCACTACGCCTTGAGAAATGTGCCAAAAACTCATGAAAAACACTGAGTTCTGAAAGGAAAATCTGTGTTACTATTCCCATTTTATAGATGGGGAAATTTAAGCACAGAGTCATAAAGATGCCTGCTTCTATGTCTTGCGCACATGCTCAAGGCTAAACCAGTAATTAGATTTGGGGTCAGGAAAAACGCTGTCCCATCTTAAGAAAGGAAAAGACCCCTGGGGGTAGTGGTTTCTGGCTTTAATTTGCTTTCTATAGACACACACTCTTCTTCCTAAGGTCAACCTGACATTACCAGTGGGTGCTTAAAATAGTGCAGGCCATGGAGCGCAGATCCAGCCTCCAGAACAGTTCCACCCAACTGGCTGCCTCTATCTTGCGAGTGGCAACGAGCACAGCATGCTGTCCTGGCAGCCAGCTGCATCCTGCTGTGTCCAAACATTTATTGGCACTTCTAGATTAGCTGCTGCTGTGTCCAGATGGGACTTGAAAGTGGAATTAGATGCATTTGACACTGGCAGGCACCACTTTTATATCCAGATGCTTTCCAACAACTCCTGAAATTGAGCATACAGTGCTTAATGCTGAATAAGCTGGACTTTACAGAATCCTTTGTAGTGTACAGGCAGTAATATTTATCTCCTGCTCACTTTTTATGTCACACTGTCATGTTTGAGCTTTTTTCTATCTTCAGGTATTTGGGGGCGTTTTGAGGCTTGCAGAGTTCAGAGAGTAGGGGGTGAATGGTCTTGTGACCTTTCTGGATGACTTAATGTCTTCTACAGGAAATTGCACTTAATGGCCAAGGAAGTTTCAGTCCTATATTCCTAAAGGCTTAAGTTAGCATCACATGTAAGAGTAAGCATTGCTGAAAAGGAACTGACTGAAATAAACCAAACAGTCATTATATGAAAATTACCTCTAATCACCACCAAAATAACAACGTATCAGTGCTCTGTGGATGCAAATCTTCATATAATCTTGCCGCTCCCCAGACCTCATAGCTCTCTGTATTGTATACAAGATAACTTGTTCTGCTGCAAGAGAATGTCTGCAGTCAAAAGTCAACTCTCTGTATTTGTTTAGTTTTGCATGTTTATTCTTATGAATATAATAAAGGAATAGACAGCTCAGTTCTTTGAGATTATTCAATTTACTGATGTGCCACCCAATACACTCCTCCCTGCTCCAAAAGCATGCTGAATTGACTCCCTCTGTGGCCACATGTCATTTCTGAGAAAAGAGGGAGCAGGGCAGGATCGTGTCTTTCAGCAGCAGTCTTCTGTTACACTGGATTAGGTGTAATGTGAAACTGCACTTTTATCTAAAAGTAGATTTGTGATGCAAAGAAAATTTAAAAATTGCATGGAGGAGTAATTTTTCAATAAAAATTCTGTTGAACTAGAAATATTCCAAACCAACAACTGTATCCCCAAAGTTACGTATGTTTTCTTCTTTAGCAATAATTGAATAATTATTAATGTTCAATTTTAAAATAATATTTTTCTGCAATATGGGCATTTCATCTCAATCACCTATTAAAAATGCAAATCAAGATCCCCACAATGCCATTTGAATAAATGCTAGAAATGCTAATAAAGTAACATTTTTACAAAAGTTTCTCAATTTTACTTCTAATCTCAACCCTTTCTTATTATAGCATGATACTTTCCATCCAGCTTGTCATTTTCCTTCTGCAGGAAAATACAGCAGGGGAGGACAACTCTAACCTTATTTAACAGTCTGTTCTGAAATTCAACAGCATCCTGTGGCAATGTCTGCAAAATTAATCCTAGCACACTAAGGGACCCCTCACTGAGCATAACCTGCCTTAAACCCTTTCCCATTTAACTGAGGGAGAGCTATTTTCTCAAGCACTTCAGGATGACATCATTTGTTATTTGAGGCCAAAAGCTAAGAGTAATTAAGGCTAAAGAAAATGTTCTGAAGATTTTTGTAATTAAAATGTGTAGAGACACTAGTAACAAATACCTTTACAGAACAATAGGAACATGGCCGGAAGAATTTTTTAAAAAATCTTACTATTGTGTAGGCATTATGGAAGAAGATTGGAAAGCACTTTGTCAATAGCACCTCATTCTACTCCCACAAAGGGAAATATACAAACAAAAGAAAATAGGAAGGCTGGAAGCATATGGAAATTGCAATCTTTGTTTATATGACAGATACATAACATTTCAGAGAAGAATTTAAAAACATTTTATAGCAGATTTACAAAATAATCAACAGCAACTCTACAAGGCTGGGCTAAAAAAAGGAGGAAAGGCCCTGTTTGGAATGACAGGTGTTGCTGGCAGCCGCACCTCTCAAACAAACAAACTCAAGGTTGTTTTTATCTACAGTTTGGCACATTATTTTAAAACAAAAATGTGAAGGAGTCAGATATCAGGATTGAGTTAGCTGCTCATTTTTGGAAAGAGTAAGATAAATATGCAGATAATAATAGACTGATTAAACAGAATGAACATTTGGTAATACTTACATAGAAAGTTAATGCATGTTAATATAAGTTACCATATATAATCATTATTTGTTTCTAATTAGATGACAATTGTAACAATCACTGAAAACACCACTCCTACTAAACTGTACTGTGTGATAAAACTTACTGCCCAAGACCATATGTTTACAGAGGAAAAGAAGGGAAAGATTGGTTCAGATTTCTCATTTAAACAGGACTGACTACAAGAAAATAAGGTTTTCCACATAACTTATATTTCACAAAATATCTAGCCACGGCCAACTGCATTCTAAGGGCAATGCTGATGCCTCATTAGAATGCTTCCCTAGAACTTCCCTTCTCTGTCAAAGTGAATTAGAGCAATTTGCAATTATATTGTCAGATCACCACATCCTGCGCAGCGAATAAGATGCTGTTCCAACTCTGAAATGAGAGAATTGCATTTCACTGTATGCTTCGCATCCAAATAGCTCTCTAGTAACTTATAAACATTTGAATCAAGAAAGAAATTAAGGTGGATTCTATCACATTTGTTTATATTTTTACCCCGACTGAACACTTTGAAATGCAAGGCAAACTGTTAAGAAATGCACAGTATTTAAACAGCACAGAGTCATTTCTTATCCTTCTAATGTAATAAAACCATGATCAGTGAAAAGTCTGGTGCTAATAAGTGTTTCTGCATGGCAAACATTTGCATTGTCAACATTGTATTTATTATCATGGAAGAATTATATTAGTAGATACTTTACCAGAAGTCACTCTAAGTTTTACAGTATAAGGGGTGTTTTTTTAGAATTACTAGGCACTTTGTCAAATGCCTTCTGGAATGTAAAAAGATTCTGCTACTATAAATTGACCAAGTTGGGAAGTCATAAATATGCACTCATGAAAGCAGCCTAAATTAATTTAGAGGCAAGATTTTAAAAGCTAGGCTGCTCAAAACTGAATTCTTAAGATAATAGCTAATTATTAATAAGAGTTCAGACTATCAAAAATATTAAGCCCCAACCAATTTTCACTAGGTTCAGTTCAGTATTGGCCATTCAGAACTTTTGAAAATCAGGCCCAACATCAAGCATTTGTATGCAGGTACAATATAAATTTGGTCACAAAGTTTGTACAACAATTAAAATAAGCAGTTACTTGCTTGCATTCTGCCTACCCACAGCCTAACTCATGACTGCAGATTTTACGCAAAATTAATTTAAGAACATGTATGACTGCAATTATAAAATCTAACCACAAGAGGGCAAAAGCGGCCCAGCATTTTTATAGGTATTTCGAATACAGACTTCTGTTTCAAGTTTTATGAATTTAAAGTCTGATTTAATATGAAAAAAGCCAAGTGTTTAAATTGCAGCTAATATATAGCCAGCGATCTTTAATGCAGAATATTTGATCTGCTATCTTCTTAACTTCCTTAATATGGCATCATTCATAGGAACTGAATCCCAAGATATTTTGGAATATTACTATGATTGATGTAATACAGTTCTAAATATTAAAAGAGCATGAAATCTATCTAAGACATCTATTCATTTTAATTTAATATATAAAACATAATTTGGTTATACATAGATGAAAGATTGCCCCAGAATCTAGAAATTCTGGACAGGCATGTATCACCTTAGAAGGAGTAAAATGACATGGATGGGAAAAATAAAAATTCAGTGTTAAAAGAGCAAGAAAGGATTAGAGAAAAACAAGGTACAAGAATTGAACTGGTGCAAGGTTACAGACGATTTTTTTTTTAAAAGGTCACAATTCAAACATATGCTTACATATGCAATTTAAAAAATTCCACAGATTTTATAGTGATTAATGACTAATAACATAGATAACTTTTAATGAAGGGAAATATCTTACATCACCAGGTAATTTTTGTCCTTTTTGCTCCAAATTGCACAAGATTAAGGAAAAGAGAGACAGACTGTACTCACTGGGTTCTCCAGCCATCACAGTGGCAGAGGAAAACCTGGTTTAGGAGCTAGGAACAAACAAAACATTGGACTGTAAATCCAAAAAGAAGGAATATATATTTCCCTCTGAACCCAGGTATGGTATCATATTTACAGGCCACACATACAGACCCTTACAGCATCCCAAGACAGATGACCATGCTTTAAAATTGGTATCAAAAGCATTACTTGTGCCCTGTTTGAATCAACAGACAGATACTCTGTTTGCTGAAGGCACTAGACTTTAAACCAACTGATTCACAACAAGGATCAAAACATGGCTGAAAAAAATATATTTTTTCACTGCTTTTTTGTTCTTCTTTGCATTTTTTTTTTTTTAATTAAGGCACAGGCGATGCCCCACTTGCTCTATCTCTCTAATACCAGCACTGTACCACATTCATATGATCAAATATAAAACACACATGGTGGCATGAAAGTCATCAGCAATTATACCACAACGACACCAAAGCCTGTATATCCCTAGGAGTTGTTGATCATGTTCTCATGTCATTGCTAATGAACAGCATCCTGCAAAAACAGCCATTAGAAGAAATGCAATGTATTGTTTCTTCTAAACTTCACAAATAGATATTTTCTATTTTGCTAGTCAATCTAAAAAAAAAAATCAAAACTGCAATGCTAATACTGTGCTATGCTAACACGGCACTTCATACCTTCTGAGATTCTCCTCATTTGGGCTAATAAAATACTGCTGGCCCATGCCAGTATCAGCTTTGGATACCCAAAATAGAAAAACTCTTCTTACACATTTTCTGTCTAAGTCTTCCCCCTCATGTCATGCTTGTAAAGCGACTATTCCCTCACAAAGGAATCCAGAATGGATGGCTCCTCAACAGCCTTAGATTCCACTCCCTCACTAACAATCCTGTTTGCCCATTAAGACCGAATGAACTTCCCTTGTAATGCAATCAGATGGGATCTTTCCTCCCCCCCAAGATTCTGAACGGTCCCAGCTCCCCCTCACATGATGATCACTACTACTTTGTCTTTTTACTGTTCCATTATCAAATAAGTATATGAGATATTCTAAATACCTCTAATAAAAGTAAGAGAATATGATTTTGAGTCAAGATGAATCCCTGACACAAATAGCAGGACATGAAATAACAATTTAGGTCAACCACCGTTGTTGAAAAGTATTTCTGAATATAAAATACCTTATATTTCCTATTCAATTATGTAATATTAAGTCCTTTAAAATGAGGGGACAAAGAGCATCAACCTAAAAACTGACAGAGAAACTAAGTCAATCCAAGGAATCAAAACAAAAGTTAATTTAGAACCAATTTCTAAAAAGCTTTGATTTTGTGATTACTAGTTAACCCTTAGAGTTAATCTCAATTGTTTAAAATTAGCTTAATTTCATGTTAGGTAAACTGAAGATGCTTGCAAATTATTTTATGCTATTTTTGTGCAAATCTTTTGTTAAATCCAGTCACATAAATGCTGGGTGATTTTTGAAGCCACATTTCCTTTTGATAATGTGACAAACACAGTGTTAATCTTCTTACATACAACTATAAAAAGTCATGGGTTTCGTTGCTTTAGAAGTATTTTCAACACAAATATTTTAACAACTAGAAAAATGTAGATGTACCCATGAACACCAGGAAAATTATAACAGTTTTGTTATCTTTCATATAATTTTATCTATTATAGGTTTACATTTTTATATATAATGTATAAATTATACAGTTTGCTAGTGTGCTAGCTTGCTATTTGTAAGCACAGACTTGATAAACTAAATAATTGCAAATTCAAAGTTTTAAATGACAATTTAATTAATTATGTTCTAAATCTGGGATTTTAATGCTAACATTGGTAATCTAAAGACTAAGTTTCAAACTATGCTTTTATGTATGCTGCTAGTAACAATATTACAATGGAACATTGGAACCATTGATTCTTTGGTATAAATTAATTTGAATCTGCTTTTAGATCGTGAGCATAGTTCATCTTTTTTGGACAGCACTGGGCATTGCTGAAGTTTGTGGTTAAAAAACCAAATTAATATAGAGACACTAATTAAGAAAAGAATGTCAATTTAAAACAAATAATTATGCAGCCCAGCATCTCAATTAAGGTCTCAGGCAGTCGACGTATTTCGGGAAAGCACTACTAGAATGCTAAAGTGCCATTACCGTCCACCACAGAAACCCATTATCAACCTGATCCTAGCCTAAATTGTAGCTGTTGATGGACATTGACAAAACAGTTTGCCAATATTAAGAGTAAAAAGTCTTACAACTAGCCAGGTTTTTTTCTAGAACAGTTTTTCACCATCCTAGTACATTTATCAATTTATCACAGGATCAAACAATCACTGGAGACAATGCAAGGTAACATGGCTGAAAGTAAAGGAGGTTGGGGCTTCACAAAGCTGAAGTCAGAACACGAACCAAGACCAGACTTTTCTGATCACAGTTCTGAAGGCTAGATAGTTAAGCAGAAACAATGCAAGGCAAAGTATGCAAAACTAGAACAGGAGCAGATTTCAGCATGCATGGTGGCCTCTTCTGACATAGTCTCATCCACACTCATTATTTGGACTGGCTGTGGCTAGACAGATAACATAGTCTATTACATGGATTTCTGGGCTACCAAGGTAGCCACAAAAGCTGCAGAATATCAGGAACTAGAAGACTAGAGAATCTTGTGAAGTCTAGACAAACATTTTTAAGATGGAAGAAAATTCATCTGGATTTGAAAAAGTGATGGCCACAATTTAAACCCATGCTGGTCAAAGTAGGTATAAATGTGAAGTTAGAGGTTCTCCTTTAACTTGTTGATGCGTTTACTTTGGGAAGAACAAGCTAAACCAAGATGAAGCAAATATTACTATTATGCTATTAAACTTGTTGCCCCTCAGCACTATGTACCACAGTTTTAGTACCTTACACCAATCATCCTCCGGGTAACATTTGCTAATTGGGTGCTGGATACCAGGGCTGATGCTATTATTATTCTGCTATTCTCCTCCTTCTCTTAAATAGCTTTGTCAGACTTCAGACTTCCATCACTTGAGACCAGTTCCATTATAACAGACATTAGGTGTATTTAGGTATTTGCCAGATAATAGAGTAAGGTTCTTAGGCATCAATCTGTACAGATTAGTTTAATCTGTTGTTGCTGGAAACAAGGTTTCCAGCAAGTAAAGTAGACAATAGTTTCAAATTACCTGCAATAAGGTTAAGCTATGGGCAGTATATCTTTTGAGGTGAGAAGAAAAACAAAATAGAACTCATGCATTCCCAATTATGTCTTTACCTTTACCAGATCAGGTAGGTATCTGAACTGAGATTCCAATTTCTCTAAAAACTATTTGTAATGGATTTGGTTCCATTTAAATGGCTTTATTTGTCAATGTTCTCTTAAATATTTTTGAATGCAGGATACAAAAGAAGTTCAGTTAGTAATGTTATTTCCTAAACCAAACAAAGCATGATTAATTAACATTTCAATATTGGATAGAAGTTTGTCATTTTCACACTAAAATAGGATTTCCAGGAGCAAAGTCAAACAATTCAAGATTTTAGAGACTCTATAAAAATGAATGCAATGAGCCCATGAAGTTAGAGACACAAAATGGCAAATACCTGTAGTCTGGTTCTAACTAATGCAACATTGTAGTAATATTTTTCAGAAAATATAGAAATGGTTTTCAGTTAAACTCTTATATGTCAACCTATCATCCAAAATATCAACTAAGGACTGAAGTCAGATCATCCTTCCCTTTAGCTTTTCCTAATATGAGAATACATAACATTAAGTTTTTTCTGTCACTCCTTTTCTCAAACTTTCATTTCATTCTGTAGATCAGCAGATATCATGGATAGAAGCATCGAGAAAGGAAGAGCAGTATTGGTTTTGTTCGTGATACAACAGGTATGATGTTATCTCATAAAATCCTAAACTAACTGCATTTCACAAACCTTGCAGAAATTCAGCAAAGCTACATTAAATCATCCATTATAACAACTGAAATGTATAGAGATGTCCTAAGAACGAACGCAAACTGAAGGAAAAGCAGAGCATATTAGAAGAGATACAGGAATCAAAAACTGTATGGAAGCAGTAGAGACAGGTCTTTAAAATTTTAACACCTACCTCTTCCAGAGACTACACTACACTGAAAGTAACATGCCTGAAAAAAAATCTGTTGTAATTTTATTATTATTAAACAAGAAAGTGCAAGTGAAGAACAATGTAACTGGATTTCCACTACTAAAACACTACAAGAGCCTGTGGATTTTTTTCCCTTTTTTTCTATTTACATTTAGCCTATATTAACAATGATATGCTGATTTCTAAGTCCTCAGTGTCCTAACTGACTTCACAGAAGCTAAATGTCAGACTGTGAATGAGCCTGGTGGCTAAGGTGTGTAGATTGAAGACTTTAGCTCAAGTTCTTCCTCACGTGAATACCAAAGTATTTGGTATAAAGCAAAACTGTTTCCACAAGAAATCTGGAAACCAACATCATAACACATAATCGCTCAGTGGTTAGGCATTCCTTCAATGTGGCATAGTTAGTGTGAGAGCTATACTCTGAATTAGATAAAAACAATTTGAATGTCACAAGCATTCACATAATTTCTTCTCCCTAGTTTTCAGAATTTTTCTCTTTTTTTAAAAATCAGATAAAATGATTCGGTTCAGCTTTTTTACTACTGTAAATACAGTTTTGGTTCAAAATAAAACTTATTTTTCACATCAGCCAAGTGGGAAAACCCAATTAACAAAGCTTTATGTCTAAATTTTTTGGTATTTACTGGTTCTTTCAGGTTTACAGATTGAAATATCATTTAAAGTCAGTGCTGCTGAACCATCAGCCTAACACGAAATGATTTTTTGTACATACAGCTGGGCCCATGTAGAACTTATCTCTACTAAGTAACACAGGATAAAATCTCATTAAAGGACACCAGCACTTCAAGGAAGCGCTTAAAGCTCTGCTGAACAAGGAACAGTGCAAACCCATACTTACACTGTTTTCCTGCATCATGGCCATGAAGAATTGTTGGTTTGTTTTTTGTTTTTGTTTTTTTTCCTGCAAGGCTCTCCTTATGCACATCGACTTCAGGCTGAATATCAAATATGAGGATAATTAACTTTCATGTACTGTTTGATAAAAATGAATTCAACACCCTAAAATTAATGGCAGTGATCTGGATATCTGCTCTTGTCCCAACTGATTTGATCCTGTGAAATGCTGCATTCTGTCATTAAAAGATAATGAAGGCAACTTCCATAACTGGAACACTTCCACTGACAAGACAGGAGATACCCAAGGTGAAGCATTAAATAGGCAAATATTAATTAAAATATGATATAAAAATTGGTAATTTTCAGCTTATTTTAAACAAACAATTGTTCAAACTGCTCAGTTAAATGCTAGTCCTTCCATTTGAGATGCCTTTTTCTGAAAATTATGTTCTTTATAAAAACTATCATAGTCTTTATAAATAAGCTATTTAAACTCCAGTGTAATGCACAACCTGTTTCAGGTAGCAAAATCTGTTGTGCATATTTCAGATTTAAACAGACTTCTTTTAAAACCATGAAGCTTTGTTAAGTCGCTTCAATTAAGATGCAGTAATTCATACTAGCTGAAAATCTTGTGCAACCTAGGGTTTGGATTTTTTTTAACTGCAAAAATATCTAAACTTTTCTGAAAATACTTATTAAAATATATAGGAAAAGTTCACTTTTTCCACAAAAAGTAGATAATAATACTTCAAGTATTTACAGTTTATTTTAATGAAAATTATTATAATTTTTCAAATGTGGGGATAAAATCATAATTAATATATCAACATTACTTAGTACAGGTTATGAAAATTCCAATAATTCCTTGTGTTCTATTGTAGTACCATAACAGCAAACCATCCTTCTTTCTACTCTAGCAGGCTAGAGGTGAAAGTATTTTTCACCATTAGAAATTGAGATTCTCGGTGTGATCTTTTCAGCTTTGCACGACGGTTCTGGAACCAGATCTAAAATTGAAAGAAAAGGCATGCTTTTCAGAAATACAGCACTGTAAGCAGAATAAGCTTTGAAACTTAAAAATACTGACACAGTATTTCGTGAGTATTTTTACAGTATTTTATGTATTGACAGTAGTTTGGAAGTTCAATACAAATCTAAAATCTGCAGATGATGACCTGCAATAATTTTAACGCCACTGATGAAGAAAATAATACCCCCAGCTTAACTGGAAAGTGAGGACCAGCATCACTGTAATTAATAAAAACCTAATATTAACTTCAGTGACACTGAATCAGACCCCAGAACATCCTGAGCATTTAGAATTCACACACAAGTCTTAAGGTGATATTTCTTCAGCTGCTTAACTAATCTCAGCATTAAGCTCCACATCAACCCCAATATAAGACTTGCATAAAACGCTTAATAAACATCAAGGTGAGGCCCAAATTCTAATGCTTATGATATGCATCTTAGCATGCTGGACTACCTGTAAATAATTAAAATCCCTGAGCAGATTTTGCTTTTGGCCAGATGAAGACATAGGCTCAAACCTTGATTTAACACATTATGCTCTACTGACAGTGTCACAAAAGGCATTCATACAAATTATTTCAATGTTTGTTTCACATTTGTTTTTCAAATATGGTGACAAGCATAATATAAACATGATTTTAAAATATGGAAGCTAATGATCAAGTTCTGCACGTGATAACAGGAGATTAACAGAGCAGGTATCATGGAAATATTATAGTGATGAATACCTCATCAACACTATGGAAGAATGTTTAAGATTTCAGAAGGAATTCCATGGCTTCCATTTCACAAATAATTGAAGCCATACCGCATGTATAAATGTGCATTGTTTTAAACTGAGATTATTAAAATTATTGCTACTGCTGTCAAACTACTTATTGATATAACCAGAGAGTACATACAGACAGAATTACAGAAAAGTTCAAATAAATTTTAATTACCTGGATCCTGTCTTCATCTAAATCTAATTTGCGAGCTAGCTCTTCTCTCATATCAATGCCAGGGTAGGAGTTCATTTTAAAAACATTTTCCAAGACTTCAATCTGAGGAGATTAAAACAGACTTGTTGAATAGTTATCACTACCTTCACAGAAGTAATAAAGAAAATAAATACAAAAACCAGTTCAGTTTGTTTCACAGGAGACTTCCCAGCAGGGTTTGCACAATTCTGATTCCATGCATAAACACAGCTCTACTGACATTAGCAACATTACTGTTAATTTATGCTAGTTCCGGATTACATTTCTCTCTGCAGAGGCATATCATACTGAATTAGTCAGCTATTCTAGGCTTCTACCAACATTTTACTAAACTACATTGTTATTAATTTATTAAATACTAAGAAAATCCCTACCTGGTTTCTAGTGAATGCAGTTCTTGGTCTTCTACCCCTGTACCAGCTCAATTCACGTTTGAAAGATAGCCTTTCAGTGACTGAAAAATATTTTTCACAGTTCAAAACTTTTTCCTCTTGCACTGGATTACTGTCAGCATGAAATAATGGATTTTCATAGCAAACAACAGGGATTTGCAGATGAGGATTACTGTCATCACCTAAAACTAGAAAAAGCAAGCAAACAAGAGCTTCAAACTACTGTTTTCAGTAGAAACATGAAAAATATAGACTTTTTAAAAGAGTAAAAGCTTGAGAGGTTACAAAACAGGCTGCTGACTTACCCAAGCTGGTGCATGCATCCATCCACGGTCTGTGAGGTTTCATGGCTGGAATGCCATCTTTTTTCTGCTCCAATCCCAGAATACTTTCAATGGAAAATGAGCACTGTGTGGTTTTATTTTCTACAAAACCAGACACTTTCCGAAGATTCTGAGATGCTGATGTATTAGCAGCACCTAGTGATGTACTTGCCATGCTTCCACCTTCAGCCAGCATAGCATGTATACTGTACTTGCATTTCTCCACAAGTCCTCCTTATAGTTATGTTGACAAGGGGGTTGGATTTGCAACGTCATTAATTAAAATCTTTTATTAGAAAGTTTTAGCATGTCAATGAAAACTCTCCCACCAAGAGGCACGAGGAGTTAATTGTTTATTTGTTTGCAAGTAATTAGCAACTAATGGTGACACTAGGGGGGCCACCAAGAGGGACAAAAAGTGTTATCTCTCCTAACCAGAACATCGACTTAACTTTCTCAAAAGAAGCTGTGCACAAATATAGTACTTCTCTTTTATTTGAAATCATTAATGTATAAAATCAGGTTTTTTAAGAACTTTATACTCTAATGGACTCCAGTTACCTAAACATAGCAGCATGATAGGAAACCAGTCAAGTAATAAGTAATCTCATTTAAGTGAATTTCCTTCCAAGGAAATTTAAAAAATAATCTCTTAATGCTATTAGGGTAATCCCGATGAAAATGCCTCTGTTTTTTCACATGCATATGTAATGGTGAACGTGGTCAATAAAACAACAATAGCTTTTGGCATAAGGCACTGTGCAGTGGGTTGGCAATGTTGTCAAAGCTCAGTGTAATTGCCTTCCAAGTGCCTGGATTAGTTAACAGGAACAGTTGCACCAACTATTTTAAATAATTCATGCATTCATTTTCCTTATTAAAATAACTTTGTTGCAGCTTTTTTGAAACATACAGTATGTGAAATTTCCTGATCATTCTTTACAACACAAAACCAAAACTTACAGTAATAGAAGCAGTACACTCAAATTTACTCGTTTAAAAACATCCTTTACTGCTAGCTATTCCTCCCTTCGTGTAAGTACATCACCAATAGAAATTTATTTAAATCCTACAGAGCAAACACTGACCAAGATCATAAGTAATGGGGAGAAAGGAGGTAAAGATTTTGTAAATAAGTTCAAAGTTTGAAAACAGAATTCTGATTCCATTCATTATAAAGAAAGTGCTGACTATAACATTTTCATATTTAAGGTCATCTGTCAGCCACACAGCACAATACATGTCACATGTTCAAAACCAGCTTTCGGTTCAGAATAACCTCTCCTACAGAGATTCCTCATTTTCTTATTTTGGACGAAGCTCTATTTTAGAACATGCAAAACTGAAAACAATATTTAAATTTCAGGATGCAAAAGCTATGCCTCTTAAATACAAATTTTAATTTGGAGCACATGATGTAGAAGCACATGAGCACATAGGACTGTGTGCTTTTAAAGGAAAAGCCTGGCCTATTATTTCTGGTTTTACTGTTTTCTCAGAGTAGTTTATTCTGTGTTATCAGTCACATTCACATGGCTAGCAACTAATATTAAGAAAATAAACAGTACCTCCATTTTGATTTTCTGTACATTTGTAAACAACCCAAGACTAATCTTTAGGAATAGACAGAAGCAGGAAAATTGCTAAGGAAATGGCACAGTCTAGAATTGACAATACTGTGCCAAGGGAGATCCTACAGAGAAAAATGTAATCCATATGTGGCTTTATATCAGAAAGATGTTTAGCTGAAGAATGTTGACTTACTGCACTGACTTTGTGTTGTGCAATGTGTGAGCGTCAAACGAAGCTATCAAAAAGAGTGACAATTCAAGAAGTGATCTTACCAAGGACACCTTATCAGCACCTATCAATGGATATTGAAGTGGCATCAATATGACTGCAATGAACACCTGCAAGCTAAACTCCAGCCATCATTTAATAGCCTCAGCAACCACAAAGTGTAGACATAAAAAAAGCACCCTATCTATGAAACCACTGCTTGTTCAGAATATTTGGTGAACCAGAGATCAGTGGGAAGCAGTGTTAAGCAAGGGCCTTACAACCCTTTATGTTTCAGTACAGCTGTTGCCAACAAAGCAACCTATGACCTTACCAAAGCAACAGGACACCTTTTCTTGACTGCAGGCAGTTATTCTGAGTATTCAGGCTGCACACCAGGTCCAGAGGTTACTAAAGAGGTAATGTAAAACCTCTTACATAGCAGTGATTGATAGATCAGTTTTCTGCCTCTACAGTGTCTACATGGAACATCAGGTTTAAAAAAAAAAACAAAAAAACTAATTAAAAAAATTCCCACAAAACACATTAAGTCAAAAAGAAAACAATATGTTTCCTTCTGTACTGAACTTGGAGCTGCTTACCGATTTCTCTATCCCAAAGAGGTAAAAACCATGATCACTGATAGACAGCCTCTTGGATCAAGAAACTAATGTGGACTTCAACAATACATGAAACCCTTAATGATTAGAATACAAGCAGCTAGTTTCTAAATACAGCCCACTATTTTTTTTTAAAGAACTTAAAAATACCAACACAAGCACTGATACAAAACACATTTCAGAAAATATTTATTTTTCCTGGATGAATATAAACAAAATTCACCTGAGCCACACCACTGAGACTCAGATGACCACATAATTCAAGTTCTAAAGTGGTAAACACCCTCAGAGGTGAAGCTTCTTCAGGAAGCTATCAAGAACTATCAATAAAGACAGGCATACGTGGTGGCAAGAGAGACGCTCACAAGAGGCACGTATCTTCCCAAAGCTAACCATTAAATTAACCAAGTAATTATAACTTACTTCTGCTCTGAGATTATGGAAGATTGAAAAAACACTTCTTCAGGGTAGTCTGCTTTTAACTCACAATTGGAAACACTCCTTCATTCAGAATTTTAAAATTACTTTTCAGGGAAAAGCTTGGTAGCTCTCAAAAACAATCTCCATAAAATAGACCAAAACCAGTTATCAGACACATGTCAGAAGCTAATCAGATACTGCCACCTACTGAGGCCTGCCCAGCTGTTAAATTAATTCAGCAATGTTACCTGAGTAAGAAACTGTGCTATTATTCTATGATTCTAAAACAACATATACATAGAGGTAAATCTACTGGTCTGTCTGAAGGTCTAGCATTCAAATGTTCTATATTTCTTTGAAGAGAAGCTTGCTTAGTTGTAGAGGAAAGCTATTCGTTATCAAGATAAACAGTCAATAAACATTTCCATAAGAAATGAGGATGAAAATATATTTTCCACAGGGCAGAAAACAAAAAAAGATTTAGATCCAAGAACACATGGCAGTAAAGAACCAGATTAAATTTCTAGGAATTCCCACTGAAAGGGTAAACAGACCTTGAGCTGACACCCAAAACCCCCTGTATTTCATTATTTTGGCCCATTAGAAGGGGTCGATACTTTCCCTGCAACCCACATTAAATTACCTATAGAGTTTTAGCTAAACACCACTGCAGGGGAAATTAGAGCAACACAACAAACATTAAGTTGAAAATCTTAAGTAATCAATAATAGGAGAAATCAGTGCTCCTTGGATATGCAAATCCAGTCTTCTTACAGCATCAGATACCTGATGAGGAAGAAAACTAATCTCCCTTTCAGATTTTGCACCACTGGTTTTTTTTTCCAGGGACAGTAGAGTTCATGTGTTTAGTAGATGAAGCTCTTGTTCTTTAGAAATGCGAAGCCTCTAAGGACTCTCTTTATACCAGCTGAAGAGACCACACCAAGAGTTCTTGGTGGCTTTGGTCTGAAACCCCAATGCTTACTGTTGCTACCACTTGGTCTTCTCACCCATTGCTCTCCACTGCCAGGTCACCTTTCATAACAGTCTGTGCAATATTTTCAGCTTTTAAAAAAGGTATAAATGGTATATATAATCTTTTTTGATAACTTATCACACTCAAAAAAAAGCCTTTCATCTCACCCCTCCCTCAGCTTCTTTACCCCACTGCACCAGTATTTCACCACCTCTGATATTCTGCTGCATACAGCTCCCTTTCAAATAAGTTTTGAACTTCAATAATAAAGATTATATTCAAAGACAACTTCAAAACTCATAAGGTTTTTTTGGGCAAGAATATCTCAAAACTGTTAATACCAATTTTCACAAAACATGACTAAAAGCAGTTAGCTATTTCTTGACTGAAGTAAAAGCTATGTTGACCCAGGGAGATTAAGTGAACACAGGTAAATACAAGGTAAATCCAAGGGCGGCACGCAAAAGTCTGAGAAACAGTGTGTTAAATAATGTGTAACACGCAAATAAAGCCTTACCTTATCCAGAAAGTTACTTTGACCCTCCATCAGAGGCAAAATGTTCTCTCCATTAGGCGACAGGTCTGGAATCCCCTCAAGAGCCGCTGGCTTCTACTCTCCCTGTTTTTGCAATGCCAAGAGTTACTTCTCCACATCTTTAAGGCCTCTTAGTAAGTGTTTTGCAGAAAGAACAAAAAAACACACAAGCCCACAAATCCAAATAAACAAACAAAATCACACACTAACAAAAAGCCTAGAATGCTGAAAAAAGTGTAACATTAAACCCACGCTTATTAGAGGGTTCAAAGGAATTCTTCAAGTCATTACTATCAAATCTCATCTGTTGCTGTCAAATTTGTATCTCAAAACTTTTGGATGCCTTGTAACATTTGTAAAAAATATACACAAAAGGTGAGAACCAGACCGTAATATCCTACAGCATGTTTCAACATAAGCGATCTATTAAAAAAACCTGAATACTACCTCAAAGAACCCCTGGTATACTCTAAAATTGTTAGAGAGGCCCCTCTCTTGCTATAAACCAAACTGAATCACTAAGATCAACAAAAACAAGACACATTTTTATGCTACATGTCAGCTGAGATATTAAAGATATGTTGGTTAGTGTTTTGTTTTTCTTCTATTAAACATTTAATTCTCAAAGAGCTGTTCTCTATTCACAGCAGCGTAAGAATTTTTCTTTTCTTCTGCCACCTACAGCTGTACATACGCAAAGCTAAGTAAACTAATTCTGTTTCAAGTTACTACCTTCCTGAATTCTGCTAGGGAAATGCATCTTATAGTATAAAACAGAGAGCATTTCTTACAGAAGACTGCTGTAAAACTTAGTCACAAGTTAACTGATCCCCAAACCAGAAAGCTATGCATATATATACAGATCATAAACCAATGCTAGTGTTGTGTCACATAATTACAGATACAAGTCTCGGTCCTTAAAATACCTTGTAAGATAACTCTCTATTATTACCCTCATATTTAGAGAAGTGGTGTGACTTGCTTCAGTCAGGTGAGTCACCAGCTGAGCTGGTAAATGAACTGACTGAACTGAGTTGTAATTTCCTCACCACTGACTAAAAAAAAAAACAACAAACCCCATCTCAAAAATCTGTAGTTGTAATTTAACACCAGTCTTTTCCTTTATCTGCTTTTAAAGGTAAAACTTGACCTGATACAACATAAAGAAAGGTCTCCATAGCAAGACCTCACAACAGTTGGATCATTTACTCTGATGGATGACTTAGTGTACTTTCTAAACTGGTTTTATATTAAATTCACCTGGCCACAAATAGGCAAGACCAGCAAGGGAACCTTTTTTTTTTTTCTTTACTGTAATAATAAATGTATCTAAAAGGTTACCACTCATCTATTAAAATGCAGAAATGAGATGTCATCAAGTAATTTCAGAGTTGAAAGTGTTTGCAAACCCAAATATGATGTACAATCTGGTTTTGCTATTTTTAGTTTTAAGAGTGAGAATTTTATGCAGCCTTTTGTTTAACACTCAGTACATTTTATATTAATGGAAATTTAGCAGTAGCGCCCAGAACAAAGACAAACAGGGCGAGGAGGCCACAGCGATGTGTAACACAGAGCACGGAACTCCAAATGCAGAAGGAAAAAAAAAAAACTTGCGTGCTTTTTCCCACAACTTCGCTTGTGAGCCACCATCTGTGGGCGGCAGCGCTGACAGACACCTCAGCGCGGAAAGGCCCCTTGCTGCCGCCGCTCCCCACTCACCTCCCCGGGCTGGGGGGAGCCGGGCTGACTGCCGAAAGGTCCCTCTTCGCCGTTCCTCATTATACTGAGGGGGGGAGGAGGGCGCGGCTGCCTCGGCGGACGCATTTTCCTTCCTCCCCTGAGGGACGGCGCACGGCAG
>NW_010139661.1:19811-24576 GCF_000699245.1 Pterocles gutturalis | reverse complement strand
TGCCCCCCCAAGGGTCTCTGTCTTAAGGCTGGGGTCACTCCCAGCCAGATCTTATCCTCCACACCTTCCTTATACCCCCAAAAATGTTTCCCATGGCCTCTGCCTTTACCAGGTGCCACCAAATGTCACGGGGGGGGGAGGCAGCGTCTGCATCTCAGGTTTTCTGCTCAACCAGGGCTTGCTTGGGTTTTAGCATTGCTTTCCAGGATTTGTTTTGGGTTTTGTTGCTTTTGGGTTGTGGTGTTTTTGTTGTTGTTGTTGTTGTTTGGGGTTTTTTTTAAGTTTTCTTTGCAGAGCCGAGGCAGGCTGTCCCCAGGTACTCACACACCAGCCTTTGCCAATGCCAGGGGGCTGCAGCCCCACAGCCCTCCCCACACCACAGTACTCCAGGGAGCATCGCCTTCTCAAGCCCAGAGCTCTCCAAAGCAGGACTGCCATGCCAGACAAGGAGCGCGATTTTCCTCTGAAGCACTGCTGGGATCTTCCCAGACACTGCCTGTTCCTTCTGCCCTCGGCAGGAAAATAGCAGCAGCTTTGGGATGCTGCAGGAGGGTTTCCCAGGGCCCACAGGAACTGCCTGCTCCATCCCACCTGCCTCCTGACTTCAAAGCCATTCCCAGGGAATTACCCAGACCTATCTCTGGGTTTGGAGGGGCAAGGTTGTTTTTTGGTTTTTTTTTCTTCCTTCTCCACAGCAGCTGACACAAAGCCGCAGTACCACAGGAAAGCAACATTTATTTTTTTCTTGCACAGAGCAAGAAAAAGGGGCAGATTGTGTTGTGGGCAGCGCACCCGGGTGTGACTGGAAGGTGCCAGGGAAGGGTGCGTTTCAAGCCCCACGGGCTGATTTACCCAGTGACTCTCAGCAGTTCTTTCCAACTGCAGCCCTCCAGCGCTGCATCTCCTGGCTGCACAACATATTTAAGGGGATGAGTCCCACCTGCTTCCAACACTATGGCATGGTTCAGAAAAAATTAAGGCTCCACCATAACTTGGGAGTTAAGTCCTGAGGCTGTATAAGCAGTGGAAAGGAAACTCTCAAGTTGTAGCCATGTTCAAGGGAGGACGTAGCTCCCGAACAAGAGCTTTTTTGATCACACTCTGGTCCCTGACCTGATGCTGCCTCAGGTTGGGAGCGAACAGAGCAGTTCCCCACATATGATGTTTGTTTGCCAGTTTTGCCATAACTCTGTACATTGTGAGCATCTCTCATTTGTTGGGTATTTACTGTTCCCCCCCTGCTAGGGGAAACTTTGCAGAGGCAAGAAAAGAGGCCCCTGAAAATGTCCCATGTGGAAGATGTACTCGCTGCAGCACCAGCTGATGGGCACATCTACTGCCACGAGGGATGGGGGAGGGAGGGCTTGCTTCTCCATTAAATGCAGTTAATTTATTTTTGATGTTTTGGGGCTTCCCAGGAGTAATACCTGTAGTTCCAGGCTTAGCTTCTAGTTAGTAGCTCAGTGACCTCATTCAATAGGTCCATCCCAATTTCAAGATGATGTCCCTGGGATCCCAGGTGGCTGCCAACCCATCAGCCTCTCTGCCCTGGAGGAGGTGCACGAGGGCAGCACTGCTGCCTCACAGCCATGACAGAAGTGATGGTATGGGGACCACAAGCTCTCGGCCTGGGGAGAAAGCCAGTCTTTTCCCAATACCTGAGATGCGACAGACAACAGAGGAACAAGGGTACTGCAGTCTGAGGTGTTCAGTCATCACTTTTCCACTGGAGGTAGATATACCTTGATGGTTCAAGCAACAGCAACAATAGCTACATATGTGTCTTCTCTGCAAAATTTACTTTCATATCCTTCTGTACTCCATCATGCGTAATAGAGAGCATCCAAGAATGCTTCATGTGCCCACATCATGGAGCTTCCTTATGCACTGGAAAACAACACTTGTGCCTGGGCCATCCCTGATGCCACTGTGCTGGATTTTGCCTGTTCAGGAGCCAGGCTGTCCCAAAGGCTCTTCACCTTTCTCCCTATAAGCAGAATTACCAGCCCAGTTTAATAAATTTCAGATTTGACACAGGAGTTAAAAGACAGATAATTCAAGGATTTGGGATTAGAAAGTGCAAATGGCCTGGGTTTATTCCAGAAGTGGGGTTTTTTCCCTGATAGAACCTGGTTGGGGAGGTGTTTTCCCAGCTGTTTGGAAAGTTAGTGACTAAAAGTACACGTAATGTAAGTTTATCTTTTTGCCACCTTTAATGTCCTTAAAAATCACTGCATACTCTTCATAAACTCATCTGGAGCAAATATTTATCTCCCATTTTCATACTTAGACAAAAATATCAATTGTCAAACAGTTTGCATTGGAAAGTGGATTTAGCAGCCTAACAGGTGTTGCTTTAGCTAGTTTTTCAGGTAAGAAATCGCAACTCACGGTAAATGACTATAAAATCCAGGGTAACATTTAAAAGGTTTCTGTGTAACTTGTGTACTTAAGGGTTGGTTTGTTTGGTTGGTTTTCCAAAAGAGCTTTTAAAATTAGAACTAGGTTCTAAATCAATACTTGAAGTTTTTCACCATGCTGTCAACTCAGGAATTTCAAGCTCTTGACAGGCAGTTTTTGAAAGCACAGAGCTGGTGAATTTGACTTCAGTGTGTTTTATTGTTCAAGCATCTGGAGTTGCAAAGCAATCAATTAGAAGATATATTGGATTTGAAAAGTCCTATCAGCTTTCATAATTAATGTTGTGAATGGTCGTATAGGTACCAGGTTTTGCTCTAGATGTTTTCTTAAGATCCTCTACATTTATAATGATTTACACAACCCTTAATCTAATTACAGAACTCAAGGGAAATTTCTGTTTTCTTTTGTTACAGTGGCATAGCTTAGGACAACAGGCACTGTACAAAAACAAAGAGCTCTGATCCCCCTTGCAAAGAGTTGTGAAATTTGATTAATGACTTTGGAGCAGAGGTACTGAGGTCCCCTGGGTTATGTGGGACTTGAGCAATGCTGGCTTGAACAAGGAGAGGAATCTTTCTGTGCACTGGTAATTATCAGTAAGATTCAGTAACCCACCCTCGCGCTGAGTATTGCATTCCTAGGCGGACACGGTCACCTCTGGGCAGTCTGCCTGAGGACTCGTGCTACACAAACATTACTAAGGATGCAGATTCAGCCTCCACATCAGGTGATGATGTTTAACAGTCAAGATGCTCTCAGCTACTGAGATACACCTACAGCAGCACGGAGGATTTGAGCGAGGGCTGTATTTTGCAAGCCTCTCCGCTAGCTGTTTGCGATGCTGGGCAGCATGTGGTGTGCGTGCTATGAAAGGTATGTCACACACCTCCTTTGGGCTGTGCAATTGCCCCAGGCTCTGCCACACAGCTCTTATTTTATGACACAGCCCAACACAACACAATCCAAAAAGCAGGTGTGTGACAAACCTCTCACTTTGCTGGTGTACCTACCACAGGCTATCTAGTACCGCAGTTTTCTCACACAGTTGAGATAGTAAATTATTTCCTCTGCGGTTGCCTTGTGTGATACTGTGGATCAGCAAATGAAACTACTCTTCTGATACCTTACATTTCAACAGCAACACAACCTCATTCCCAGTAAAACCTTCTGAGTACTTTTTTCACGCTGGTAATGACTGTGGTGGAATTGTTCAAGGAAAATTTCTTTCATACTTAGTGAAATCTAATAGAACAACTGATTGTGTTTCAGCTTCCAAAGTCACAATTTTATTTGCATATTTATGGACTAGATCTTCCAAAGTTCATCCATACTCATGCACTATACTAGTGTGCTAAATTCTCAGTTTCGACATTATGTAAGCAAGACCATGGGTCAACACATAGGTTACTGCCCACAGAAAGGGTTTAAACAGTGTCTCACCTCATTACAACCATCACTCCAGAGCTGTGCTGAATCACCTGGGAGGCCCCATAATGTCCTGTTCCTGATGCTTTTTCAGGTGCACAGCTCCCATTTGTTTAATGGCAATTAACAACTCTGTTGTTGTCACTGTTCTTTTGAACAGTTTGGCTCTTCATAGTATCTGAAAAGGACGTTCTTAAACTAAAGAACCATTTCAAGTAATTATGCTAAAGGTAGGGACAAATTTTGTCCCTGTATTCACACTGGATACTGTACATGTCATCCTGTTGTCTCCTACTGTGTGTAACATCCCGCTGGAACTTGTGCAAGACGGTGCTGCTGGAGCTGGGGACTCAGATGCCCAGCAAATGAAGGTGAAAAATTCAAAGGTGTTCAAGTCTCACTTCCAGTAGCCAGGGGCATCACATTCTTGAATGGCAGTGGGACTTAGGCTCCTTGCCCATTTTTGAAATCTATGTCCTCCAGCTACAGCCAAAGAATGCATCCAAAGAGCTTGTTCTTTCGTGTGAATTATCTGTAAACAGGTCACAGATTTCTTACTTATTTATTCTCTCTCCACATTTATTTGGTGACTATTTTCCCTGAACAGTTCCTGAGCTGTAGTTCCTTCATGCACAATTCATCGTGAGCATTTGAAGTTCAGTATCCAAACTCTTTTCCTTATCCCTGTTGCATGATACGATATCAAAACATTTCCCATCTACAAATATTCTGTAACACTTAAAAAAAAAAGGAAAAACATGATCATTTTATTCTCTGTATTCATTTGCCCGACAATTCACCACAAAACCACACAAGGTGAAAAGGTGAGACCTATTGTCAGTCTGTATTTGTTGGGAAGCGAAGCGCCGGTTCCCCTCGCTGTGGCTGCGGGCGCCTCCGGTCGCGACAGGCGGCGGCG
>NW_010139661.1:694-19763 GCF_000699245.1 Pterocles gutturalis | reverse complement strand
CGCAGTGCAGGAGAGGAGTCAGGAATGCTGTAGGAACGTGGCAGGGTCCCACGGCTTCTCATTAGCTCAGCTCTTTATCCGGGAACACACCTCTCTGAGGTGATGCTCACTGCATCATCCTGGACCAGGTTTCCTCAGGCGCCGGCTTGTGCTGAGCTTAAGGACGTGAATGAATTGGAAAATATCTCAGGCTGTTGCACAACACAGTTACATTCCTCTCTCACTCTCCACTCACTTTTTATTTTTTGCTGCATTGTAACTACAGACCTATCTTTGAGTTGAACATTAATGTAACTGATGTATTTCAGTCTCTGCCCATCAATTTCCACTGAAGTGTTTTTGTTGTTGTTGTTTTAATTCATAGAATCGTAAAATGGTTAGGGTTGGAAGGGACCTTAAAGATCATCGAGTTCCCACCCCCCTGCCATGGGCAGGGACACCTCCCACTAGCCCAGGTTGCTCAAAGCCTCATCCAGCCTGGCCTTGAACCCCTCCAGGGATGGGGCATCCACAGCTTCTCTGGGCAACCTGGGCCACTGCCTCACCACCCTCACAGGAAAGAATTTATTCCTTATATCTCGTCTAAATCTACCCTCTTTCATCTTAATTTACTGAGTACTAATTTTTTATTGTCCAGTTCAGGGTGGGCTGCCTCCAAATTTCTGTACTAGTGTCACAAGAGGCCCCTCTCCCATGCCTCAGTGTTGCCACCCTGCCCACCTCTGCTGTCGTGTTTTCTCCCCCCCTACACACGGGGAGATAAAGGTGTAATTGCAATTTGGGATCTTCATTTCAAATTCTCCCTGTAAGTGTGTAGGCTGGATTGCTCTTACTGTTTGTTATTTTACGGATTCTCTTGCCTGATACACTTTGCATAAAGTGACATTAGAAAGAATTTTAATTATGGTAGTTATTAAACCACTTCTTAAGGGAAGAAACTGATAGCACACACAAATAAATATAAAGGAAGAATAAGGAAACTTTCTGGCAAAAGAAGTTAAAGAAAATGCAGGTTCTATGAAGAAACACATTTTCCAAAAACCTTATTTGTTAGCATGGTATTTTGGTGCCCTACAGTAAGACGAAACTTACACACAGACCTGTATAACATTAATTTGTCATCTCCTGGATCAAAAATGGCATATTTTTAATTGTTACAGATTTTCTTTATAGTTCCATACATTTGCAGTTTTGTGCATGAGCTATTTCACATAAACAGATCACATTAAGACAACTATGGGAGTTTGAGTATATAGCAATGGCCCCAGCCTTCCCATTTATATCTACTTTGTGAGAAAAACAAAACAAAACAAAACAAAACAAAACAAAACAAAACAAAACAAAAACAGCTACATCAAGAACAAACAGCCTCACTTTTGGTTTCTGGGTTTTTTTCCTTTTTCATCTTGAAACTTGACCAACTAGTCTGTTGTATGGTGAGTTCAAAATGCAACTCTCCCTACTAGCTGCTCTACTCCACCTTCCTAGAATGCATTTACTCCTGCCAAAATATAGCTGGATTATCTTTTTTAACCAACAGAAAGAAGCTTTCATAGCAAGCCCTCAAATTCCTGAGCAATATGCGACAGTAGCAGGAAATCTGTTGTAAGTGCCTGTAACGGGAAGCCTGGCTGTGTGCTTTCAGTCTTTTTTCTCCTGGCCTCTTGGTGGCAGGGCAATTAGAACTCAAACGCACAGGGAAAAGATATCCCAGCACAGTAATCAAAGCAAACATTATATAGATTTTGATTGCTCCAACAAGAACGAAGCCTTTGTTAACTGAAGTAGGTTTATTGATTCGAATGAGATGTATTTATTCTGTTCTGTGAAGTGCTCCAAGCTGTGCGTGTGTTTCATGCTTATGAATTCAGAGCTGAAGGAGCAGAAAAGTTCTGTGTAAAACCATAGAAAATAAACTGTATCATTTCCAGAACATTTATTCTAACATTCTTTTCATAAAGGCAGTTATAACACTTGTAGTTATCATTAGCATCTTATAATAGACTGTAATGTTTCACAAACTAAGTGATTTGTTTGTCAAATAATTAACAACATTCTTGACTGCTTAGCGATAATTAGTTTGTTTTCATAGAAATACCCGGTTTCACCTATCTGCACAGAGGCTGAAAAATGATGGAGTAACAAAAATCTTTAGCCTCACAGCTGAAGATGAAAAGTTTATGAAAATAAAAATCGCCCATAACGACAACACATGATCCTGTTTTAAGTGTGACCTTTAGCTCCTTAAAGCACATTATTCAGTGCTAGAAAGTACCTCCAGTGGTTTGCGTTACTACAGTAATTTAAACAGACGGCCTTAAGATTTCTTTGTCTGAATATTTTGTTAGGAATTTAGCTGTGCATTTCCTCATGTGCAACACAGATAATATCAAGCAAAACTTGAAAAATAAAGAGAAGACTCCTCTCACTTCTGAAGTCTAACCATGACCACATGCGTTTCTCGTAACACACTGGAAAAAAGGTTTACGTATTGTCCTAAATAAATGTAGTTCTTCTGGGTCTGCTCTTATTTCAGCTGAAGTTCCACAGAGATTTATGGAAACCAGCTCAGGCCTTGGGGGAATAAGTCCTCTATGTGGAAAACTTTGTGCCCTTTCACCTATAGGACTCCCTCCACCATAAAGATAATAGTGAGAGCGTTATTTTGACCAGAGAGCATTGCAGGTTATCTGCAGCTATCTATTTAATTACTGCTTTAATTCAAGACTTATATTTTTATTCACTGTTTCTCTTTGACTAACGTTTTGAAAGGTAATATCAAATAAATGGACCCTTGGCTGTGGCCCCACACAATACTTTCTGTTATTAGACTTCTCAGTTGATCCGTGTTTGAGGATGATTAAAGTATCTTGCACGGAGTTTCTTAGCTCATTTCATTCCATGTGCATTCATAAATTAGTTGATGGTAATCTATTAATAAAAACTTAATATTCTACATTATCCTCTATAAAATGTTGCAGGTTTTTTGTCTTTTTTCTTTTTCTGAACTGGAACTGTTCACAGACTCTCTTCAAGAGTCTGATAAGATCCAGATTACAATACTAGCTCAATAACAGCCAAGACGTTTGCTTCTTCTCTGAGTGACATGAACTCTGAGAAGGAATACTTTACCTTCATAACTAAAATATCATCCATTATTTGGTCTTTAGGTTATTAAAACCAGCTCTGAAATATGGAACAAGAACTTACCACTGAAAAACTGGATATGGTAAAGTCCAGTCTCTGGGAGCCCACAAAGCGGTACCAGTGACCATGTTATTGTCAAGAAAAAGAACCATTGCTAACATCCTTAAAAGCTCCTCCTTCTCCAGACCACAGGAGGTGAAAAAGGGAAGAACACGATTTTGACAACAAGGTTCGACTAGAACAGACCTGCCTGGGCACTCATCGATTTCTCTGGAATGAAATTGTTCCAAGTAGCAACAATGCCAGTTCGCTTAATGACCCCTTTAAAAAACAAGTATTAATGATCGAGTAACCAAGACAGAAAGCATAGGATGGACAAGAGTAGACATGGGAGGGGGACCAGATAGCACGTTACTGGACAGTCTCAAAATTCACAGTGAATGGCAGTAAGTTCATTAACAACTGGAGACCTCTGCTGCTCTTTGCCCACTCTACATGCTTTCAAACTTGTCCTGGAAGAGGAAGTCATAAATTGAAACTGAGCAGGAATAGCGTTTTGGATGCTGCTGACTGACATTGTATCCTTTGAAGTTTTAATTGATAAGAAAGAGTCGGTTACTTTAGAAAAATGAAGAACTTAGCACCATTTACAAGGATGAGCGTGTGGGAGGACTGCAAGGGATGGAACACTGTAAAAGTACCAGGACATTATATATAAGCTTCTTTCTTAGAAGAATTAGATAAACAATATGATTATAACCAGGACAAGATTCACAGTTATGTGCCAATAAAAGATTTCAGGATTCCTGTTCTACTCCACACCTCTAACATTTCAAGGATTGCCAAAATCCCTCCAGGAGCACAGAACATGGTAGCTCACCCCACCTTTAGCCAGTCTGGGGTTTTTTATTCTTTTTTTTTTTTTCCTCCAAAAAGAATTAAAGAATTTATTTTCCACTTAAATTTACTTTTACTCCACACATGCTTTCCATCTTTCTCTGCAAGGAAAATCATTCTCACAGTGATGCAGCTCGTACTATGGCCCTGTTCTGCCTTATCCTCCCCAAAGAGAAGGCCATCAGCTGAGCGGAGCAGCCAGAGTCATTGTCATGGCAGGCAGAGAATTCACAAAGCAGTTCCTTACAGGTCTCAGCAGTAAGGCGTGTTCAGACACGACTTAACAGCGCAGCCTTTGCTGCCTGGCCTCAGCAGTTACTCATGGTCCTTTCTACAGCGATGCCAGGACAGCAGTGGCTTGCACAGCAGTGTGCCTTGTGAGCTGGACTGCATTGAGTGTGCCATGGAAGGCAGCTCTGTGACTTTATCCATCTAGACACATCTTTGTGCCTGGTTGAGCTCCAAAAAAAGAGTGGAAAGGAGCCACTGTGCAGTCTTACCTCATTTTGGCATGGGTCCAGACCTTTCATTGCCCTTTTTAGGACATTCTTCTGCCCTAGGAGCACCACGTGTCCTTAATGTTTACAAGAGAATGAAGATCTCCAGTGATAGCGGTCTTCGGATCAAGAGGCAAGTCTACATTCAATACCGTGTTTATCCTCCTAGCCGGTTTTCCCAGAATGAGTACACACATCAACAATTCCATAATGTATGAGTAAGATCTGTTTATTCCTTACCACAGCTCCAGCATTAATCATTTGTCCTTCTGCAAACCACCAGTAAAACTCTGTGCCGTGGAAAAGTACTGAACAATGTGTAGTGTCTTGGAGCAGGACCAGGCTCAGACCTAGTCCAGACTTGACAACACAGTTTTGCACAGGGACATACCAAGCCATACTACAGTATGGCTCTCTGCCCCCAAATAAAGGAGTTTTCCAGTTTTCCATTCAGCTGTTTATAGAAATTATTGAGAGACCTGTTTAGTTACGTGCCTTGCTTTTGATCAGTAATTTTGGAGAAAATATTATTAAGATAAAAGCAATTTTGAAAACAGCAGATCATGTGTGTGGTTCTTTGCATCCAAATTATAGAAAAAATTATAAGCTGGGAAGACCCCTAATGTTTTACGGTGCTGTAGAAAGCTGCAAGGCCAAAGCTAATGGAGTTTGCTTGGGTGTTGGATTGGTGTCATGCTTATTCTCTGCTGATGAGTGGCATAATTAAGAAACCTGTAGCAGTCTGGGGATTTACAATAGGAGGAAAAATACATTTTTATATCACTGCGTTTAGTTGATTCATTTGGAAGCACTGATAAACAGACACAGCTGGAGGTGGAACTAGAAGCTGAGCTGCCCTTTTTTTTTTCTGTCTCCTGTTAAGTATTAGCACAAGGTGAAGGTGATTGGTATTGAGAGGCATAAACTGAAAGCAACTGGAAGAGAAAGTAACAAAGAGGAGAACTGATATTTGTCTAGAGTCCCCTAAAAGCCAGGAAAACATGAAACAAATCTTCCATGCTTTGTCGGTTACCGGTTTGCTGAGAACTTCAGCAGATACCACTTGGTGAACTTACTCCTTCTATAGCTACTGAAGGTTGCATGTGCATTAGCAGGTTGGCTGCGCAACTACCGAGCCACTGCTGCAAGTCACTGTAGGCATGTGCGTTTCTTGAAACTCAGGGCTGCAATACTTGGTACGGTTTTCACCTCTCACTATAATAGTTTTCATCTGGACCACCTAACTGCTCGCGGTCTTTAATTCCGCTGCTCTGCCAATAGAGATGCTATTTCCCCCACATACAATATTTATGTCCTTCCACATTTAAACCCCAATAGAATTAGTGCCAAAGGTGAACATTAAACCAAAGAACGATTCCTTTAATTACATCTGCTACTGACACAAATATTCTTTATAACTGGAATCTCCTGCTAGTCCTCTTATGAGCTACCATATACCTCTGTCAGGAAAATAAGTGTTCACAAGCTTAAGGGATTCCATATGCATTTTATTGATGGTAGTTCTGTTAGTTGTGCACTCTGAGGCTGCTTCTGGAACAAGGACTGTTTTGGCTGACGGATTCTACACACAGAGCATACATTCAAGAGGAATTCACTAGGGGACTGAAAAATGAGCCATTGCCCTTGCATATATGTTGGGATAGACCAAAAAAAACAAAAAAACCCCAAAAACCCAAAAAAACCTCCAAAAACCAAACAGGGCAGGGTCCACACAAAAAAAAACCCCACCCACCCAAATAAACCAAAAACAACCAACCAAACCAAACCTAAAACTCCATACAACAGTATTTATCAAGTGTGGTTCAGCCTGGATGGTGGGGTTTCTAGAAACCTTGCTTAAATGCTTGTAACCCAGTCCAACAATAGAAAAGTTTAGTGTAAGTACCCAAAAGACATGCAGGTGGCTAACGATCTTTCCTTGAACATTTTTAAAGATATGAACTCCACGTGGCTTATCTTACTCAGTCTGTGTCCCTGACATACACAGTCCTCAGCATAATCAGAGTTTTTTTTCAGGAAGGTGGGGTGGAAACAGGTTGTTATTCTTGATGGAGATGTTCCCTGTCTTGCCCTAGAGTAACGGGGCTGCCTCCCGGAAGGCGGGCAGTGGGGGTCTCCTTGGCCAGTGCAAGTGCTCCCAGTCAGTAACCACAGCCACGGCTCACTCTGGGGGAAGGAAATGTGTTTTCTACCAACACTGCTTTTCTTTAACTATTCACAATTCCCTTCTAGCCTTTTTGCAGACTCTTTGGGAGCTGCAACAGGCTGCAAAACACTGACTGGTAGCCTATTCAATCCCTCTGCAGAAACCAGTACAAACTGATGGCAAAAAGAAACTACCCAGTTCTGCAAATCCCAGCATACATGAAAAGTCCTGGCAATTTATTTCTGTATAGATTACGCAGTAAGATCTGATGAACCTATATGATATATCCCTGGGGCAAGAAATATTTCCATTGGAGAAGAGCCCACACAGAAATTATTGCCACAGTTTCCACCAAAACTGTGAGCTCCCTTCAGAGAAAGACGAGGGACAGAAGAACTTGTCATTAGTGGTGAAGTGCCAACAGGCACAACGCAAAGAGGATTAATAATGTCAAGAGTTTAGGAACTTGAGCATGAACATTTTTTGTCTAAAGCCACAAGGGTTTCTGCTTCCAGACTCTTCAGGTCGTGCTTGGTCTGGGTGCATCTTAACTAGACAGTAAATGGAACTCATTTAGCCCTTAGAAACAAAGGTTGAGAGTTGATCTCAGTGCCTGAAGGAGGGATAAATTAGCCTGTGTCTCAAGCACGCTGTTCGGAATGACAATTAAAATCTAATTCTAATTAGCAACACTGGATGCTACTCTAAACAAACAAGTATGTGCAGATTTGTTGTGCAGATTCTTAGCTGCAGAAGTGGGTAAGTCATAGACAATATGCAAGTTAATCACCTCTGCAACGGGAAACGGACTGGCTTGTAAATACGCCAAACACACACTTGAGATTTCTTTTGCAATATGAATTATTGTGAGAGCAGACATTAAAGCTGGTGCTGAGGCCAGGGCAGCCTCTTTAGGTTTTAGTTAGTGTCTGGTTCTACTTCTGGTTAATTAGGGCTGAGAAGTTGGAAAGTTTGCAGCTCTAGTGCATATTCTTTACCTGCTCTGAGGAGGTAAATTAGAAGAAACTCCAGGCTGTCAGTTTTCTATCTCTAATAATCATTCAATAAAAATTAAAGAGAGGCAGAAAGTCTCCAGCTGCCAGCTTGGACTCATTACTGCCGGTCATGTTGTCTCAAGAGCCAAAAGAAGCTAGGATCCAGGAATTCTAAGCATTAAAGGTAAATTGTCTTTTGTTTGACCATTATAATTGAAAACTTCAGGAGACCTGCAAGCCATGTTCCAAATAAGGCAATTATAGGGCGCTGCCTTTGCTCCTCTCGATTTATGACTGTGGACCTAATGCATACTTTCATTAATTTCAGTAGCACTAGCTCCTGATCCTGCATACCTCCCACCATGCAGGAACTTCAGAAATGCGACTAGTGCTGTTACTATTCGTGTGTGTACATCCTGCAGTGTGCCTAGGGCCAAGCCCCTCAAAGTTCAGCGTCTAAATATCTTCTGAGATTATGGCCTACATTAAACAGAATTGAATTTGAGATGTATTTTGGCATAATACTTCCAGAAAGTAATAACTGTAATACACTAGTAACTGTAATAACCCCTAACCTAACTGTTATAAGGGAGGAGAATTGTGTTAAAATCATAAGAAACAGAAACACATGGAAATATTTAGAGGATGTCACCCAACATTATCTATTGTGCTTTTTAATTGCGAGGGAGCTGGGACTGCAGTGTCGAACAGCAACACTTGTGAATTTGGACTGCCATTACTGTCACATTTTGTCGAGTACTAGAATGATATGCATTTTAATGGTACTCAAAATAGAATGCCAAACCTGCTCAGCTTTGCTCACTCTATAAAAGAATCTGAAGTCAAAGTCTAGAAGAAAAGGAAAGAAAAGGAAGAAAAAAAGATGAAGAAAGAATGTAAAAAGAGGAAAAATCTATGTGATGCCTGTCCTGGAAGCAATTCAATGGAAATAGTAACAATGAAATTATTTTAGAAATAAAGAAATGTAATCCACTGCTCCATAATGAAAGCAGATGTTTTTACTACTGCATAACATATAAAGTGCTACCTGCCAGTAGTTCAGCATAAAACAAAGCTTTTCTCTTCGTCTTCAAAACCAGAAATCTGAAAACTTGACAGCAAAACTGGGCTAAATACAAATCCAGTTAGTTTCCTTAATCCCATTCTGTATACATTTTTAAATAACCATTTAAAACTCTGCTGGATGTGCAAGTCTTATAATAGAGCTCTCCAGGCTTTCACAAAAATATGTATTTTATGACTTCATGAAGGCAACTTAATGTATTATGAAGGAAAAGGAAGAGGAAAAGGAGGCAATTTAGCCCAGAGATGTCTGGATACCTTCTTGTTTGTACTTCCATACAGCAATAAAACTTCTAGCAAATAAGGAACAAAACTGTCCTCTTTTTTTTTTTTTTTTGCATATGTCAAATTCTAGAGCCCATATTCACAGCCTCTTCTCTATCCCACCTTGAACAGCTCCAACTACAACTGAACGTTTGAGTCTAGCACTTCAGCAGACACCTCTATCTTGGCATGCACTTCAACTGTGCTTCGCCAAAGTGGTGCAAGTAAATTTGCATGCACTGAACTTATAGCATCAAAAAGATATGCTTTCACTTCCAAAACACTACAATCCCTACTTCTGAGCTAGTTAAAACTGAATTCAACCCAACCATAACTGGAGCAAAGCTGTAGGAGGAGGTCTGCGTACAGGGATGTGATGGATGCCGAGCTGCAGACACGGTAGATGTGAATTGGTATTTAAGCTGCCTTGCAACTTGCTGGCAGTGTCATCTTTTTAAATCATTCCTGGAAACGCAGCTTTTGAACACAAGGCCTAGAAATGATATTACAGTTTTGGATAATTCTTATTAATTCAAAATATTACATCAGTGCTGCACCTCTGCGAGTCACGCTGAGTTAGCTTGTCAGTTTAACCAGGATGCAAACAAACTGCGTATTTGGGAAGTCTATGGAGAAGTTCCCTTTGTTTTCAGAATTTATCAAAGGAGCCCTGAGACACTGACTGCATTTCATAATCATGCATCCATGCCTCAAAGATTAACATATTGCTAGTAATCATCATCTGAGCTCTTATTCCTTAACTGAATGTAAAGGCAGTGTCATACATAAAATTACATCTTAAAACTACATAGTTCAAAGTAAAGGACTTGATCTCTCACACTTGCACTTAATGAGATGTCTGCTACAGAAGGCAGCCATACAAATAACCTAAAAATGCAAGTTAAAGGCTGTCTTAAAACATTGGAGCAACATCAGAAGAGCACAGACTCTGTGCAAACATTCAGAGATGCTAAACTCCTTCTAGGTTAACACAAGGAGAATAAAACCATTTGTTTTGTGGCACATGAACTGGAGTTGAATTTCCTTAAGCAGAAACGGGTGCCTTGCTATACTGCCCTGCAGCTCAAACCTCTCATAGCCAGTTGTATTGTACAAAGATGAGCTGCAGAAGTTTGCACTGTAGATGTGCCGCTTGTAGAAACAGAGTGAGTTTGTAAGTACGCATGGGCATGTGGAAATTTGGGATTAGGTCCTGTACCCCTGCAGAGCAACACTAAGATTAGTGGGGCTGAACTCCAATTCAGGGACCATTCTATACCTACTCCTTCGTGGGCCTAGAATGCAGAAAACTGGGGAAAACCTCTGTAGTGACTGAAAATATCATCTAAGATTTTCCCCCTTTTCCCATGGCATGGACGTAGCAGTGTCTCAGATGATCTAGAAACGATTGTTATAATGATTGACATACTCAATTGGAAAATAGACTGAATTTGCCTGGGGGAAAGAGGCAGGACAAAAACCTATTCTAATACAATTATTTTCTACGGGATGCAACAGGTCACCTAGGCACAGCCTGTATTCAGCGTTGCATAATGACATTTTTTTTTTCATCTCACCAAAGCAGTGCAATAACTGAAGTACAAGAGCTGCATGAGCTAAACAAAAACACAATCAAGTTCTGAAATATTTAAAATTTACAACCAAATGTATCCTGCCCAGGATACACATCCTGCTGCCAGATCTGGATATGCCTTTTGCACAGAAATCACCCATTCCTTTCCTTTGGTAGCAAGAACTCACAGTAGCAGTGAATTCGTTGAGGGTGCAGTGACAAGCTGCCTGCTAACCTTGCTTCCTTGGAGGGCTTGCAGTTGGCTTGCTCAGCACTTAAAGTAAGTTCAATAAATGCTTATATATCACAGCGACAGGCCTTATAAATATCTTGCTCTGCTGTGTGCTTATGAAGCTGCATTAATACATGTGCACCTGGAGGCAAAGTGCTCAACATGGTTTCACCCGTTATCCATACTCATCACAACCTTCCCAGCTATCCAGCTAAAATCCCTGATATCCAAAGAAGCTGAGCCCACTGCTTTCTGCCAGCACCTACCTGGGAAGCACCTATGTCCCTCAGTGGCAGATGCGGCCGAGTGCCAGCTCTGTGCACTAGCAAGCGGCACCAACAAGGACCTCAAGTCAGTGGCCTCGCAGAAGAGTAAGCACGTCTGTCTTTTGCTTCTGATGGGACCTGCAGTAGAGCCATAGGTGAGAGAAGTCCCAACTCTGAGTAATTGCACTGTCTGGATCAATGGGATTACACAAGCGATACATCCAGAGCTTTGCATATGAGATGAATTAAAGCTTTTTGTTCAATGGCACTGAACGCATTTAAGTTAAAAAGGGTGTAGAGAGTGTCCCTTCTGTAACCCTGCTTTGTCATCATGATACACCACCCTGCACTCCTGGGCTCAGGAAGATTAAGAGAAGTATTTACATCTTGCATTAATGAAGCGACAGATTATGGGGTTGTGCACTCTCTTACTGCTTGTTTGCTTATTTTTATTTATTTTACAACCTAAGCAAATCAAAGTTACAATGGACTGAAGAGGATGATCTCAGCTGGTGTCTGGAAGTAATTTTATAATTGCCCTATAAGTCAGAAATGACAAAACCTACTTTTTTTTTTTTTTTTTTTTTTTTCCCATGGCACTGAGACCACCACTTGTTCTATTTCCTGCCGTGCTCCTTGTTGTTTGTACTCAAGAGATTTCTTTTCAAGAGGAAAACTGTTTACATCCATGAGCTAAGATAAGATATATTGTGTGGTGAAGGATATTTGGTTAGAGAAGTAAAAGACTGGGAGATGGGGAGAGAAAATAAAAACAATAAATGGTGACTTAAGCCTTCAAACATTCTCCCTTTTTTTCTTTGGGGTTTTTTTTTTGGAACAATTTCTCAGTAGAAGTCCAGGGGTTTCTCACAAATGAGAATTAGGTGTTTCCCCAATTGTTTTCACTATCTGGTCACAGAAAGGAGCACAGTTACTTTCTCAAACAAAAGGCACCTGTAACCCTACCATCATCTGAGAGGTTTGTGGCAACTCCCAGCAATCTTTGTATGAGGGAACTTTGCTCAAGTTGACATTGTAGTGGCAAAGCCTGGTGGCAAGAGGTGCAAACCTGATTTTTCTTATTTAATCCCAAACCTCCTGTGAACCCAGCAGCTAGCACTGAAGTTCAGAATTAACTCAAGGTCTCTCTCCTCAGGGTGAAAACGTACGTATGCTAAATCTCCCTTCCTCATTGTATTGCTATACCTAAAGGCAAAGGGAATGAGTCAGATCTCCAAAATAACAATTACTGAACTCCTTTCAGAGCTATTAAAGTGTCTCTCTCCCTTGTCTAACACATGCTGTCTGCTGCCTGTGTGACAGATGCTCTGCAGCCAGCGCTGACATCTGTACGGTCACTCCCATTCAGATCCCAGAGCACCAAGAGAGGCTTTTACTTACGAGTACATACAGTACGAAGCAAAACTGCCACACGAATGAAGAGGAGGGAGGATGCAATGATCTGAGCAGCCAGCCTTGTGCTTGATATCATTGTTTAACTCCCTGCTCTTTGCTAGAGAATGAGGTTACACATACACACCCAGATCAGGCCAGTCTTTTGTAGCTGGGCACCATCAACGTCATTCACGTAGGCTCTCCACTGGGTGACTGCAGAGGCTGTGTTTGTATACCCTATAATACAAAGTCCTGGGCTCAGGTGGGACCGGGAGGTGACATTGCAATGAACTTACTAGGGAAGTCATATTATGTGATGTCCTTTGTCATTTTACAAGGGCGTTAAGCACCCTGAGGTTGGCCAGGTGGGATTATTCTTTTTTGTCTGTCAGGCTCCAAATGATGTCTTTCCTTTTATTGTTTCTCTGCAGGTGTCAGTGGATGCAGTGGGGCTGCCTGTAAGCAGTTCCTCACCGCAACAAACTTACAGACACCAAGTGACATCCAAATATTTTCTCAGGATGCCTGCTGCATACAATCTGTCTTTTTGGCATCTCCAAGCCTTATGATCTGCATGCCTTCCCATCATCTCCTATTTGGCTATTGTCTTGTTTAGAAAAGGTTTTTTGGAACTTAAATGTCAACAAGTATGGCAGACTGTATGAAGGCATGCTAAAAGGTTTTTTGGAACTTAAATGTCAACAGGTGTGGCAGACTGTATGAAGGCATGCAGTACAGAAACATGACTAATTATGATATTCTCACTTAAATTTTTTTTCCAGTGAACGATTAAAGTTAAAAATAACATGTGCATACAGATCACCATGACTTTAAAAAAAAGTTTTCTAATTAATACAGCTTCCAATTAATGTAAGTCTTACATTCTGTGCTGATTACCGGTCATCCCAACTCATACACGCCTTGCTGCTTTCTGCAAGTAATAACTGCACATCTGTAACCAAACTGACCCTTCAACCTTTTCGTACATGGCATTTTTTGGGTAGGGGCAAGGGTCTGACCAACTTCTAATCCACATAAGCAGCATCCTAACAGATGGGATTGGAGATCCGGCAGCTAAAACCCCTGTTCTGTTCATCAGCTCTGGGCACAAAGCATGGCCTGTCCAGCCAGATTTTGCATCTTTAGTTAGCATGCCCATGGCAGAGGTGTTGTTCAAGGAGATCTGTGAATATTTGACAGCTCTGAATCCCAAATATCACTGATGTTGAAATGCCAGGTGGGAGAGAGTATTTATCTCTCATTAAAGTGCTCCTCAGCATATATTTCTGCAGAATGGTGTTCCACAAAGAGAGAAGCAATTTTTGGCTCATCTGTTGCTTGTTAGGTGGTGTTGGGTTGGACTTGATGATCCTTGAGGTATTTTCCAACCTTAATGATTCTATGAGTGACAGGTGAAGAGCCAGCAGAGGATCTGGGAACATGTACCTCACTATGACCTATGGCCAACCAAAAAAAAAAAAAAAAAAAAATCGACCCTCCAACACAAAAAAAAAAAAAAAAAAAAAAAAAAAAAATTGCACTCTCCACCTTTCCCTTTTGTTTCTCCTTAGATACAAAAAAGAAAAGAAAATTCACAGGTTCTGCTTCATCACATGCAGTTGCCTAGTTTGAGGGGAAAGAAAACCACATGGCCTCCCATTCATACCTTTCAAAACCACCCAACCAAAGCACCAAGAAATGGGCCGCCCTTAACCTAAAGACCATTATCCAGAATCATTACCTTGCATCCTGAAGTATGGACTTATGCTTAAAGTGCAACTTTATTAGGCTAAATAAGGGATACATATTTAAGGGCAAAAGCTAGAGAGAAGCAAGGCAGGGAAACACCTGTATTTTAATGATTATTCACAAGTGATTGATTCTTCTCAGTGCCTTATCAGCAGTCTCACAGTCCCCCATTACCCAGAAGCTCCTTTTTGCTACACTCGGTCAGAGCAAATGCTCTGGATCATATTTCTGTATACTTGTTTGTGCAAGCACCAGTGAGGTAAAGGGAAGAATGACGTGTTAGGAATGCCAGTGTTGTAATTCCACCCTCATTGCTTCACATTGAGATTTTCCTGTGTTCCAGGTACTAGTCATTTATCTCTAACTGTGCCACTGCCTCTCCTACTCCTCCTAATCCAGACAGTGCAGAAAGGTTAATACAGAGGCCAGGCACAGAATCTCTTTGTATTATGCCAAAAAGTTTCGCCAAAATACATCTGCGTAAAAAAAACATCGCGATGAATTCACAAAGCCTCCTGTAAGTCCCTAAGGAGTTTACACCTTATAAATATTTAAAACAAATATCTCCCAATACATAAACACTCTAATTTCCTTTTTTTTCTGCTGATAAGCTCAGACTCATCAGCAGGGGTGGAGAGAAAGCAGTTATCTTTACTCAGATGTTGTTTAGCGTATCCCTAGATGCACAGAAACTTTTTGTGTTAATTCCTCCTTTTCACTTCTCCTTTTCATCATCATATAGCATTTCAAAAATGCAAGAGATATAATCCAGCTCCTAATCTTAGCTAATGAGAGCTGTGTCTAATTAAAAACTCATCAGTATAAAAATATGTTTTGTTCACAGCAAAAGTAAAAAAAAAAAAACAACCCAAAACCAAAAAACCACCCTTAAAAATTCCATCCTGCAATTTTGCTACTTTTATTTCTTGTGCATGATCTGTGCAATTAGACAGTACCTCAATTAAGCAATATCACATTCTTGTAAAAAAAAATAAAGTCTTGTTTACACTAAATAGTTTGGGAATAGGAAAGCTCTTTTCTAACACAGGAGTCAGCCCATCCACTACCAAAAAGTAACAACTGGGGGGCAATAAAGCAGCTCCGGACAGCTCAGTGTAGCATTACACAGCAGCAGAGAATTAATAATAATAATAATGTATCGAGTTCTACCTACAAAGGAAATTCTATATGGGAAGAATGTTTCTGCATAATGAAGAGAGCAGCACTGATTTCTACTTAGTGGAACAGCTCATCTGGGTTACCAGGGTCTCCAAATAATGAGGCTTAATTTCTCTGTCTCAGCTGTGCAGCGCCTGCTCTGCTCCCGCCGCTGAACAACTGCAGGCTGCATTCAGGGAGCGAACGCGTTCAGCAAGTGCTGCCATCGTGTCTGAGGCACTCGGGCTCCTCTGAACGCTCTGCGTGGTAACCGAACACCGGCTCTGCTCTTCTGACCTGGCGCCATCTCTGAAGGACAGGAGGCCAGCAGATCTGGAGAGCCAGCTCCAGCAGCTTGAAGCCCGGCGCTGTCACAGAGCTCCAGGGGATGCTTCACCGCCCTCTCCAGGGACCTACCAGGTGGCGAGTGCAGGTCCAGAAAGCGTGCAGACTGTTGGCTTGGCAGTTTGATAATGTAAATCCGCTGCAAAGCTCAAGTGCGTCCCTTGTTTACTTACCAGTATTTGTTTGCATTGCTGCATTTCTACCATTCCTCCTTGGAGAACAGCCTTCCTCTCCCCCTCTTCCAGAACAATACCTTGCAGGGAAAGGCTTAGTAATGCACTCCGGAGAGCTCCTGCTGCCTTTGCGTGGGAAAGAGTTGCATGTGGAGATAGAGTCAGGTTATATTTCCCCTTTTCTAAGTTCAAGTAAACTTCTTTAATTTATTTAGTAATGTGGAATTAACCTTACATTCAAAATAGGTCCTGTCCCTGTAAACTCAGCATTGCAGGAAAACACTCCTCCAGTTTTAAAGGCTTTAACCCTTGCAGACCTGGAGAAACTTCCTCTTCCCCCCTGCTTTGCTACTCTTGAGTCCCTGTAGCAGCCGAGAACAGCACGATAATCAGAGGTGGGTCAGGCAAGCTGGGTGATTACAAGGTGGGTATACAGACCTGTGCATGACATTTTATGTTTGCCCTTACACGGGTGGTTTTTATTTTCTATTTCTGTCCTTTGGCTCACATGCTTCGTTTGCTCCAGAGAATGATCTTCCTGTTCAAGCAGCTCTGCAGGTTCCCTTATTTTGGTACCATACTGGTACCTACCCATGGCTGACAGCATGCAAGAGTTGCCTGGTACACCTTAAGGGTACATGCCATCAAGTGTTTTTGGAAGCCACTCATGGGCAGCTGTATTTCCTTTCCTTTAAATACTCTTTTTTACGGTCAGCTAACTGCACTAAACCAGCTAAACCATGTATCAGCTGAGCTTTTGGTGGTGGCGCTTCAGAGGATGCATGGCCATCATGCTACAGGACTTTTTTCTTTTTTAAGTAACCAAATGGAAAGGGAAGAAAGCTTGCCACTGGAAACTTTAAGTGATTATCATTGCTGCGTTATCAAATACCTGCAAGCAAGACTTGTCATCTATACCTGTATGACACCTACCACAACCAGGGCTCAGCCTTGGCTCCTTGCGGCATCTTCATAATAGATGACATAGCGAATTAAGTTTTGTTAATCTCCAAAACAGTGTAACATGCTTGTTCCACACAGCTTTATGACCTTGCCTCAGCCAGATCCCTAAGGAACACAGTTGCCCAGCCTGTGTCTTCAGTTCTCCCAGGGGTACATTAAGCTATTTAAGGTACACGAAGCCCAGATCAGACTGCTACACATGTACACATAGTGAAGCTAGGAAACTTTTAGAGAGCTACAGAACCTGTCCAGCCAAGGGCACTGACAAAACTCAAGTATGGCACTAGATCCTACCCAAGGAACACAGAAAAGAATTGCAAGCTCACTGGGTTGTGGTGGGCTTCAGATTGTCCCTTCCCTGTCCTCACCCATCAGGGAACTGGAGAAGCACAAGAAAGAGTCACCATTAGTGGCAGAAACCCCATCTGCTGTGTGACTGTGTCTGTTTTCAGGAAGCAGTTGGACTTTAACAGCAACAGTCTAGACCATCTCAGACTTACTTTTTTCCCCCAAAACCACAGTTTCAACCCACTTAAGACTAAATATTTGCTTTCTCTTCGTCTAAATAAAGCAAGATCTATAACTAAAGGGTTAAACGAAGGCTGAGCGAAAGCCTTAATACACTACATTTCAGTGACTTCAATGATTTTCTTCATTTTTCTGAATCTTTAATGCAAGTTAAAAGATTTTTAATGGTGCTTTTTGCCACGGGACTCAGCTGAAGGCTGTGCTTAAAACCCTGACCCTCGTTTAAGCATACAGTGACAGGGTTGTGCTAATGCCTTTGACTCTTTAGCCCAATTTATTCCATTTAAATTAACACAACATCGACAAGTCCTTGGCCTCTCTGCGAAGGCGGTCGGCAAGGCTGCCAGTTGCGATGACGGCATTTGCAAGATGAAACCTTGCCTGCTGTGAGCTGCTGGGATGAAAGGAGACTGCTAGACACTTAAATACAATGTTAAGCAAAAGTGTGATGATGTTTCGGGATGAACTTGTAGTAAGCTTCCAATTTGTCTTAATTTCTGTGGTACCACGTTTCTTCAACAGTCTGAATCACACGGTGAGGCTTGTATTGTTCCACTTTACAGAGTATACAGCAGGGCCTCTCCTTGCATGGCCTGTGCGGTCTGAAGTATTCATCTATTTCCAACTTCTATATTCTTAAAAATTTTTTTTTTTTTTTTGCAAAGCAGCACTGTAGTTCTTCATCCTTTGCCCCTTATCCACATTTGATTCCCCCTCTTCTTGTCTGCTACCACAGACACAGAAATTAAGAGAATGTATTGCTTTTTTCCCTTCCCAAAGGATGAAGCTGGGGAGCATGCCACCTCTTTCCGTCCCCATGCTGAGATGCGGGGCTCTCCACGGTGACCTGGGAGGTTTTATCCCACCTTGTGAGGCTCAGCCTTCCCAGGCAGGTGATGCACTACCATGACCTCCGCTCAGCTCACAGATGCAGTGAAGTCACAGTAAAATAATTTACTCCCCAATATTGTGAATCAAAGCCGATTCTGTTCAAACAGAGCAATCTCTATCCTGCCCATTGTACAGAGAGGCAGGCAGAGGCAAGCCTAGCGAGGCTTTTTGCTTCCCTCTCCACGATCAGAGATTTGCGGAAGCTTTCTACATTTTTGATTCAAAAGAATAGGTACTAACAATTACATATGCAGGGCCCACCTCAGCTTTGAGCTCACTGCAGCCATTTATACCTGTACTAAGCAACCCAAGCACCGCACCCTGAAAGAGAGGCAGGACTCTGCACCCGCTCCCTGGTAGCACAAGGGCGACAACGCATGCTGCAAAGGAGGTACAGCCCCACCACGCTCTGCCGCATACACCACTGTGTGTGATCCATCAGAGACACAGGAGGAGGAGCATTGCCAGTGCAAGAAACTGAGAAAGGTGGAAGGAAAAGTGACTGAAGCATTGGGTGGCTATAAAGAAGCACTTTAATGTATTTCTGCTTCAATGGCAGGGTAGAGCACAATGAGGTTGGGAGGATAAAGGTGTGCAACATTCAGACAGCAGGGAAAGTAGCAGCGGGACAAGATGGAAACGGTGCTGTAGGTCGACACAAAGCAGCAACTTGGATTGGCTTTTTTTCTACTAAAAAAAAGTTTTCACACATACCTATTTGTTAATAGGGCACCTTTCACATGCAG
>NW_010139661.1:0-663 GCF_000699245.1 Pterocles gutturalis | reverse complement strand
TAAGCGTAAAACCTAACTACTTTTTGTTTTCCTTCTAGGAGATCTTAATCACTAAGCAAGCAGTAGCTAAGTGTGCTGTAGGAAAAGCTATGACAAACACTGAATTTTCATAGTAAGACAGAGCTTTTGCCTCCACACCTTTGCTGACAAATTCTTGCCATGTGCAAAGCGGGACAACTAATGGAAGAGATTTAAGTTAGAAGACACAACATGGAGGTGGTGGTTCTGCTGCTGCTATTCCTGCACTTCTCACAGGAATGCTCCTGCTCTTTCCAAACATCTTGACAATTAATTTTGATTTCCAGAGGTTTGCATCCATTTCCCCAGGTGGCAGAAGTCACGGTCATTTTTAACAGCCCATATAAAGGCAAGTTCATCTTCTTCACTGGGGCAACAGTTACCTGGTGTTATCTAAAGTGGGAAATTCAGGCTGCATCAAAGACAGCTGGAGTTTTGAACAAGGCAGCAGCTGGGCTGAGCTCCACTCAATTTAAATGATTGCCTGATCCTGCAGGACAAGCCTGGCTGCATGACTTGAAGCTGGGCTGGTAGAAAGCTTGGCTGTGATCACCTGGATCTCAGAACCAACCCGCCAAGTGGAGCTGGAAATTCCTCTGCATCACCACTCATACTGTCTCTTGAATTGTAAAAGTTATATTTAAT
>NW_010139660.1:0-340 GCF_000699245.1 Pterocles gutturalis | reverse complement strand
CTCCTCTGCCTCCCCTCGCTGGGCTCTTGGTGCTCAGCCCCCCAGGGAAGAGGCCCTCGAGGGACCAGGACCCTGCTGTGGATGCTCTGGGATGACACGAGCGTGGCCAGGGCACAACAGGGTGATGAGTTGGGGACAGTTGTGTCCCCACAGGGGTGCTCATGGGCTGGTGGCTCAGCTCTGGGTCACCCAGGTGGGCACTGAGCCCCGTCTGTGTGTCCCGAAGCCTTGGTACCAGCACGGTCCAGAGCAAGAAATGGTCATCAGCTGCGGATGGGACGGGAAAGGACAGGCAGGGGATGTCCCCTGCTCCTGGGGGTCTGGAGACGGAGGGATGGAG
>NW_010139659.1:0-14125 GCF_000699245.1 Pterocles gutturalis | reverse complement strand
GTGCAGTCTGCCCAAGCTTCCACTTTTTAATCGCACTGACGTGCATGAACCAGACAGCAACGCAGGCTAACCGCCACTGGAAAAGAGAAACAAAACATTTTAACAGGAGTGAAACAGACAGGAACGGATCTTGTGAACAGAACCATGCGTGGGGCAGCTCTGCAGGAACAGGCTGGATTTCACACGCTGGGTAACCCACTCTGAACGGGGTGCTGAGCCCCTATAGCTGCCCTTTGCTTAAAACTACAAAGCCAAAAACTAAAGAATGATTCCCTGGCAGAACAACGTTATCTGCTTTTGAAACAATCCAACTGTCCTGGAGATCGGTGGGATCCTGTTGTAAGGAGACGATCCTGCACTCTGCAGCCACGGCCACAGGAAGCCCCAGAGGCAGTGGCCTTGGGGACTAGGCTAAGCTTCACGCTCCTCTTCTGTGCCTGCAGCCGACGGGAGCATGGCTTCCTCTCCGACCAGCTCGCCAGGACCGCGCAGTGCTCCACTCTGTCCTCTAAGCCCTGCCTCAGCTTCCTCCTCTGCAGCTGGGAACGCACAGGGAAGCAACAGAGCACCGTTAGAGACATGCACACGCTTCTCCTCCAGACTGGCACCAAACAGCACAAACGGGCTGTCCCGCGGGCGCTTGGGGCGGCTGCAGGACAGCCAAGGGCAACCGATCCTGCCTCCCAGAGCTCACCAGCCGGGAAGGCTGGTCCTCCACGGCCACACAGAGACCAGCCGTACCCTCCTCCTGCCTCTTGAGGCCAGTTCACACAGGAAACTAACATCAGAAAGGGCTGTACGTGATGCTGGTTGTGGATTTTCAAGCCTGGCAGCCTCAGTGTCGTGCTCAGGCCCCACTGTCCATGACAGGGCTCCCAGCACTTCTGCAGAATCGCACCTCGGGCACTGGTGCAGGGGCTGTTCCCAGCGAGAGCTCTCGCAGAGGGGAATGGCTAGGGTCTGACAACGGGGAACGCACCCGGCACCTCCTCCCGTCTCCTGCTTCTGCACTGAGAAAAGCCCTAGCCATCGGGTACGTGCCTCAATGACTCTATCGATGCTTTAGGAGGATCCCTCCTGCCAAAGAGCCTCCACGCAGCTGCGGGGAGAGGCCTGGCCCTGGCCGGTTCCAGCACAAAAGCTCTGGGATGTAAGAGGAGAGCAAAGGACAGAGCTCTGCAGGTCGCCCAGCTGGCACTGGGACGTCAGTTCTATTAGACAAGGTTATAAATTACCCGACTGCCACCAGTGATTCAGCACTTGGAAACAGATCCGTTCCCCTTTGATGAGTCCCTGCATCCCGGCAGGCTCCACCTCCGACCCACCTCCGGATCCGTTTGGCCGCACATCTGAGCAGGCATCCTGCGGGGACGGTCACCTGGGGATGGCGTACGCACGGAGCGAGCTGGGCTCCCCGCAGCCGCTCCCCTCTCCCCTCGGAAGGGCTGCCTGGGAAGCCAGTCTTGTTTCTAGTTGTCACCCAAACATATTCTGAGCATCAGGTACAACTTGAGGCTTACGACAATTCACAGCCTCACACTCTATTCTTCCAAGATAGTGCTTCAAAAAAGCAAAATCTGGCTAACCAGGAAACCAAGAGAAAAAACAAGGTCTTCAGGTGCCAGATTTGGTAAAACCAGACCTTGCTTTTACTCAGGTCCACCGGAGCCCACCAGGCCATCAACCTGGAAAAACTAAAGCAGCTTGGTTAGTCCTGAACTCCAGAAACCTGGGCTTTCCTTACCGCAGGGAAAGGTCAGTCACAGGTACTGTGGGAAAGTAAATCAGCATCCTCACGAACAGTACTCGAAACCTTTCCTCCGAAGCAATTAACCTAGGCTGGAGCAATGAACCCAGCAGCTCCTGCGCTGTTGATGCAGGCAGCGAGAACACAGGCAGCGAGAACACAGGCAGCGAGACAAAGCAGCCGCTGCCTTGATCACCCAGCACTGCTGCTGCAGCGACAGGAGAGACGAGCAGCCTCTGTCCTCAGCCTCTGCCCCTCAGCTTCCTGCTCAGAGCTACACGGCTTACGGGTACGGAGCGGCCGGAGGAGGAAAGCTGCGTGGTTACCACCGCTGCACGGGTAAAACCACACACGCCCCTGTACTTACTGGTTGGCTTGCCTTAAAACAACAGGAAACCCCTAATAAAGCAAGCAGCAGTTCTGCAACCAGATAACTGCCAAGACTGGAGCAGAAAAAAGGTCTGGGTGTAAGGCTACAGGCACCCAGATGTACCATCTACTCTGAACACTGACTCATTTTAGGGCTCTGCTCCAAAATAACTGGGTCTAGCAAAACTGGCCAAAAGAATTAAATGTGCAGAACAACAGAGTCCAGCAGCAGCACGCTATTACTGGATGAAGGAAGGAAACTAGCAAATGGGCAACACACAGGAAGGGGCATCCTGGCTGATCAAATAAAGGACCAAGGCATCGGGAGCATCACGGCTCGCTCGCTACGTGTCACTCGCACCACAATAATCAATAGTCTCCTCCGCTGGCGAAAGGATTATTCAGACCTTGAGGCCCTTCCTAAAAAGCTTTAAATAGACCAAAAGAAAGCCACCTCTGCTCTACCCATCCCAGCATAATTCTCTCCTACCTGGTACTGTGAAGTCCTGAGTGTAGATGATATCATCTTCAATGTCATACAAGTCATCATCCTCATCCTCGTTGTAGCCATGCAGATCTTCCAGATAAGGCACCGCCGTCATACTCCTCCACCTGTCCTTCGTTTCTGGGCTGGGAGGTATGGGCACCAGAGCCTCTGCCTGAGCATGTTTCTTACGAAACCAACTGCAAAGAGTCCAAGAGCAGTTCTGTCAGCACAGCTTCACCCTCCAGAAGGCACAGAGAAACCCTGGACACTGAGATTTACTCGCGAGCTCCTTTAACAGGCAGTTTTCAACAAGACCCCAGCAAAAACGCTTGTACTTTATCTTTTCATCCCACCTCTGTCTCAAGGGACTCCCATTACCATTAAAACCAGTAGCCATAGTGCTACCATCTGCCCAGTAAAGGGTATCAGCTCCAAAAGCTGTTCTTAATCAGATGGAGAATCCAACAGGCTTGCGTCACCCCAGCCAGAACCGTCTCCGATACCAACCCCCCTGTGTCTGTGCTGGGGGCTGGACGGCAGTGAAGCCCCCGGACCTGTTCCTCCTGGCCTTTGCCCAGCACCAGAGGAAAGAAAAGCCTCATGAGATCGACTGCACTCCTGTGCTCACCTTGCTGAATATTATGTAGATGCCACCTACCCACCCAGAGGGACACTCTGAGCCTTTCACAGCAGGAGGCAGCCCAGAAAGTCTAAGCTCCCCCCTGCCCTGCTTTCAAAGTTCACTCCAGGCTGCCAAAGGGGGCTGCTTCAGGAAGCGACGTAAGGTCTCTCTGAAAACACACCGCAAAAGCAGAGCAAGAGCTAAAATTATCCCCTCGCGGCACATTCACGTCTTGGCCTGACGGCTGCTGCCCCAGACAAGCCCGATGCGACACGAGTGCTTCCTCCTCCGCAGTTTGCGCAGGCAGCCGGGAACTTCTGGCTAATAGCCGAGGAGGGCCCCCAGCCAGCCCCCAGCCAGCTCCAGCAAACCTGAGCCATCTGCTTTTGATCACTCCTGCTCCAAATTCATTTTAGGAAGTAAGGGTTGGATGCACCTCCTGCACAGAAGAATTGTAATTATAATTTTGTTCTAGTCTTACATGGCTTTGACAGCAGGTCTAAAAAAAGTGGCATTTAACAAACCTATCCAGCAAAGGCACGGAGCTAGGAGATAAACAAATGAAACGCAGCTACTGGGACAAAGCAGCTAGGGTGCAAAGAAGACATGAACCCTTATCCAGAAAGCCTGCTTCACAATGGGCATCTCTAAATTGTTTCCTCTGTAGTGACTGAGTTTTAAAATCAGTCTGCTGCTCTGTGAGAACAGCATCTTGCCCTGTTCAGTGAGAAAGAGGGAAGCAGTCCCATAGCCTGAAGTTTTAGAAGGAAACATATGGTGGTTAATCAGAGCACGTCAACGGCGTGCAAGGAACCATGTCCTGTCCATCCCCGCTCACAGTCGGAACGGACGGACACCACCCCAACAGCTCCGAGGTTGGCACGTCCCCGTTACACACCAACACCCAGCCGCCGGCATTTCCTCCGTGGTCACACCACGACGGGGCTGGCAGCCGCAGTGACAGCAGCGTATTTGAGGGAAGGGACAGAACCGACGCAGATCTGATTTGTCATGCACGAGCTCTGGTTCATGCAGTGGCATTACAAGGGTTAAACCAAAGGCCATGGCAGCTGCTAGACTGGGGGGAAGCGAGCAGGTCCAGCATCACTGGAGTTGGGCCAACAGTCCTCGCGAGCCCTGCGGACGGCTGCTTTGCCGATGTGCGTGCACGCAGCAGCCCTCATCCCATCATTTGATTTCCTGTTCATCAGGACCACACACTCCGCCTGGCAGGACCAGAGAGCCAGCACTGCCACCAGCTCTTTTTGCCAGGGCACTGGAGCCAGAGGGATCCAAACTAAATGCCAGGGAGCTAAGGAGAAGGGATTATAGAGGACAAATGAGATCAGGGTGACTGCCGTCAGGAGGGGTGTTTTAAAGGAAGAACGCCTGGAAGTCTACAGCAACTCGTGTTTTTATTTTGCTGTATTTCAGCTGTGCCTCTTTCCTTCTGTCCTATTTACCAGGAGAGTAAAAATAGGTTTTTATTAACAGCAGAAACCTGAATCACTGTACTCTAGTCATAATGACTCCATCCTCTGGGAGGTGATTTCAAACACTTGCATATGCATATATGGTAATGAGGATAGAGTGAGGAGAGAAATTCATTGAAGTTCTATGAAAATCAAAGACCTCTTGGAAGGAGCCTCAAGCAATTCTGTACGGAGTAGCAGAGTATTTCCTGGCAAGCAATTTTCCAGCAGGGACAGAGATTCTGCACTGGTGCTGAATGTTATCAGCAAAGATTTGCTCCTCGGCTCAGGACCACTGGCTCCAGCAACGCCCTGATCTGGCCCAAGAAGCTGCTGGTTACTGACTGCACCAGAAAGCAGCTGCTCTCCCACGGTGACAGTCCCCACGGGTCAGCCACACGGGACGAGGAAGTCTGTCCCCACCCTAAAACCCCGGCTGGAGCCGAGCACTGCGGACGGAGGGTCCTGTTTCCCCATTTACTCCAAACAGCTTTGCTGGTGTTCCCTGAACCCTGGCACAAACACAGCTCTTCACCCGCTGCTCCAGACTGCTGCTCGAACCCCAAGGGAAAGGACAAGCTTTTGCTGATCTCAAAAACGCCCTTTGTCCAGAACATCCCCTGGAAGGGGCAGATTCCTCCCTGTCTGTGAAGCATTTCTCAGCCACTCCCAGCCCTTCAAAAGAGAGGAAGGGAGTAGTAAGGAGATCATTTCTTACTACTCTGCAAGGCTGTTGAGAAAGGCTCAAAGCACCAGAACTCCAGGCAGCAGCAGCACCAGTATTAATTGTGATCCTGCCAGTTAAGAAGCGGTGTCCAGACGGGCTGCCATCACCTACAGGGAGATAAGGCAGCAAGGGTCAAGGACTGAATGAAAAAAGGAATCTGGGTCGACCAGCGCTTAACGAGCCTGTCTGGTTTGCAGCTTCCAAGCTTGAAATCTACATCAGAAGTCATCACTCTGCTCTTTTCAAGTTTTGGTATAAGCAAGGTTAAAATAAGAACCAGTAAGCACAGCTGCAGCTTCCAAACACTTACAGCCAACTCACTTCCCATCCTAGGTCACAAATACTCCAGTTCTCTTGTTTTGCACGTGGACAATTTTCTCTGAAACCAGATGCCAAGCTGCAGATCGCCACCCTGCCAGCAAGGATGGGTTATGAACGATTCGCCACCTCCCATGACACCACGTAGGGGCTCAAGCTTACTGGAAGGTCACGGTCACCACAAGAAGCAACTCACAGCATCCCAGTTTCACCCAGTCCCCTCGCAGACAAAGCTGGAGGGCACACACCGGTATGCCCTGGGAAGGGGCCACACGCTAGCAGTAAACACACGGCAGCGTCCCTGCAATCACCACTCCAACTCCCAGAACATCCAGAGACGTCCAAGGTCTTGAGGCAGGTTCATGGGAAAAAAAACTAGGGATGAGCAAGAGAATGAAGCAGTTTTCGTCTAGCTGCTGCTAGGGCCAAAGGTGGCAGTTCAGACTCCCACGGGGAGAGGTGTTCTGCGCACAGATGGAGACTCCGGTGCCTTTAGCACGCCACACAGTTACGTTATGAAACTGATTCGCAGAACGTGGGTAGAACCAAAGGTTCCTTCCATGTGTCTGCCGCAGGGAAGGCAGGCAGATCCAGGTGCCTCGGCATGGAAGGGGAGCAGGAACGCTTCTTCTGCCGCGTGTCCCACCGAGGGGGGATCAGTGCACGGCACCATGGCCAAGGGATGGGAAAAGCCCGGGAGCGTACTTGCCGCAGTGGAGGTTAAGGGAAACCTCTCTCACTGCCTCAAACGCAGACACAGCCGTCAAGGAGCACGCTCGGCAGCTGCACAGGAATCTACCATGGTAGGAAACACGGATTTCCAAGGGCTCCACGGCAGAGCATCCAACAGCTGCCCTCCGACACTCCTGTGGAGGACACTGGGGTGAGCAAAAGCACCCAGGAAGGTGCCACGGCAGCGGCCAGGAGCTCAGCAGGAGACACGAACCCGGCAGGTTAATCTGCACCTCCACTAATAAAAGGTGGAAGTGCCTTCCCTTTCTCGCTATAAACTCATGCAATCCTGTCTATGACTGAACAAATTAAGTGTGACACTTCTGGAGAAGGAAGGCAAGATGGTTGCCTTGGAAACAAGGGACAGAGGTAGAATTCTGCATCCACTTCATCACTTTAAGTGCTGCAGCAGGGTCAGTGAATTAGTTACAAAATGCAATGTAGGAGCATTAAGCCCTTCAGCAAAAGCACGGGGAAGAGAGGAGGCGGTGAGCAGGTTACTAACTCCCTGGCTCTTGGCAGCTTTCCTCCGCTGCCCCGTGCCCCTGCCCCAGGAGTACGGAAAATCCACAGAAAGTGTCAGTCTTCCATTGAACACCATCCTGTCCAGATCCTTCTGGGAAGAGCAGGCTTCAAGGCTCTGTCATTGTTATTCAGGGGTCAGCTTCCGGCAGTTCATAAACTCCAAGGTGACAGGCTGGGAGAGTTTTAATTCATTTCAGTTTACAGCTCGCAGGGCTGCGCTGCACAGATTGACTGAAAAGCCTCTGAAAGCAAAGAGGAGAATTTAGCCTGGCCCTGCTGAATTAAAACAAAGTGCAGAGACAGGAGTTTGATGCAAGAGTTCAGCTACAGAAGCTGAGAGGAGGAAGGCAGCTGGCAGGTATGCAGCTCAGCAGACTCCTCGTACAGCACTCCCCAGCCAGGGCTGCCACTACGGGGGGAAAAGCATTCGGAGTAGCTGGCAAGAATAAAGGAAGAAAGAGCAGAATTACTGTCGCTGGGCAATAAACACGTGCCTGGCTGCCTTCCCTGCCTCCTGCAGCTCTGCTGCTCACGGAGCAATACTCCAGACCTCCTCAGTGTCTTCCCTGACCCACGATTAAGCCTTTTATGCTTGATCCCATGACAAGAGCAAGAAACATCACTTTATGGAAGGTGAAATGTGAGCTGGTTATCCAGCTCTGGATGGATCCCGAGCACCCAGCTCCGCGGCCACAGGACGCTGGCTCTGTGACACTTCCCTTGGGCTGACCCTTCCCGCAGGACAGGGGAACACGGCCCCTTCCCGCAGGACAGGGGAACACGGCCCCTTCCCACCTGGTCCAGCAGCGTCTGGCTCCAGTGCAACACACACTGGCCAGGACAGGGGCTGGTCCTGGGGAGCTTCAGGGCACTTTGATAACCACGACTGGCCGTATGAGCGAGTCACCAGTAACATCAGCTCACAGACATGAAAGGAGGCCTCCAGCAGCACGGAAAGGCACCGGGTCATTCTGGTCTGAGCCAGTATCCATCTCAGCAGGGCAGCCCGGGTGAGGCTCTTGATGTGCCTTAGCACATGCTTCTGCGGGAGGAGTGTAGAGAAACCCAGGATCATTAATGACTGTTACTCCCCCACACACTAGAAATCTCAGGATTCTAGAAATCAAATCTTTTCTTACTAAAATGCTTTCCAGAAATCCTCTGACAGTATCTGAATGGCTACCTGCTGTCCTTCTGATTGCTTTGTTCAATTAAAAAAAAAAAAATCCAGGTCAGGTTAAGCGTAAGGGCTAAGCTTCTCTTCTATTTAAAGAAAAGACAGAACCAAACACCGGATTCCTTAGCACAATGCTGCTCCACAAAAAGGAGATGGACAGACACATCCGAAGCCCAAGGCTGCAAGCTCTGCTGTGCTTGATGTAATTATTAGGATGCCACAGCAGGAGGAAGGAGGCAATTACTAATAGGGCAGAAAAGCCTGTTAAGAAGCACTGGCTAAGCTCACAGAAAACTAATAAGAGCCTAAGCCTTGGAAATGCTCCCGTGTTTGCAGGTAGAGTCTCTCTCCGTGCGGTGCTGCGAGATGAAAAGCCTCCCCACAGCAGCTGTGCCAATTAGACGGCAGGCTGTGCCCGTCCAGCAGGGAGACGCGCGCCTGTCCCCCGCGCCGGCAGCCTGCTCCAGTTTCTCCGGTTTTCTAACCACAGGCAGGGTCTCTGGAGAAACCTCTCTGCTTCCAGCTGGGCAAAGCTGACGCAAAAACTCACTGCCGCATGGGAGAAGTATAAAATCAAATACCTGGAGCAGGATAACTAGCTCAACACCCGGCAGACGGTGACAGGGAGAACCAGCAACACTGCCCCAAGCTTGGGGGCAGCTCACCGCAGCCTTTGGACCAGCAGCACCGAAGCAAACAGAGTGCTTTAGTGCTTTTCTCAACACCCACCAACGTGCTCCACCGGCTGAACTCCTGCCACGCTGCTTTACAACAAAGCATCCGTTCAACGGCGTGGCAAGACAATCGCCACCCCAGACGAGCTGCAGTGGGCAGGAGAACTGCTTCATTCCCCAGGACAGGAGCACAGCGAGCTGCAGTGGGCAGGAGAACTGCGTCATTCCCCAGGACAGGAGCACAGCGAGCTGCAGTGGGCAGGAGAACTGCTTCAGGACAGGAGCACACCGTGGAGTGCAGGGGTCAGGGGACAGGCACCAGCAGCAGGAGCCATTGTTTCCGAGAGCGGCTCTGTACACGCAGCACTTCAGAGGCCAGCCCCAAGCAGCCTCTGCTCTGGCTGGCTATTGTTGGGAGGCCGGGGGACAGGGAAAGGCAGGCTGGAAAAGCAAGCGCCTGCTCCCACCATCTCCCAGACCCCGGGAATCTCTGTCAGAGGTAGGTCGTGGTTGCTCCTCTGCAGAAGGAGCAGTGCAAGCTTGCCAGGTTTTGTTTTATGGCTCCTGCAGACACCTCCCATGCTGTAACATCCACCAGGGACCAGGATCTGACAGCACATGGCTACTGCTGCTGGTTTTTTTCAGAGACACAAGTTGCAAATAGAGCTCTTCCTGCCTGCAGGCGGCACAAAGCCGGCCCCTCACCTTCCAGGATCAGAGCCGTGTTTTCACAAGGTTCCCAAAAGCTTTCTGGGCAAGCTCGTAGGCAGGACCTCGCTGAGCAGCTGCAGTCCAGCAGGCAGCTCTGCGTGTCCTCAGAAGCACTTCCTATTCAAAGCGGAGATAAGCTAATGCAGCCTCCGCGCTGAAGCATCCTTATGATGCTTTTTGTTCTTGTACTTTTATCCGCCCAGGAAATCTCTGCTCAGAGGCAGCATGTTCAAACAGATCCTTTAAAAAAAAAAAAACCTCAGAGATAACGGGGCCTTTCCCCCTCAGACAATGGCAAGGATAAAGGGGGAGGATATGGGGGAGGGAGGAGAATGACATTAAAGAGAAAGAAAAAAAAACCTCCTATTGTCCTGGAATGCTTCTCCACATACTGATTCCATATGGAGCAAATGCCAAGGGATATTTCTGTCACTAGACTGTCCAGAAAAGCAGAACTAACACACATTACTAAACACTCCTAGTTCAATAACCCAGCTTTAAGGAACCCTGTTCTTCTGCTCCATTAGTGTCAGCTGACCTCTGAAAAAAATGAACCAGAACCCTTAGTTATCAACAACCAGTCACACGAGAAACATATTTTCAACATATTCATTATTTACCAGTTAGCAATTCAAACGCTTTAACCGGATGCTCTAATAGGAGGAAAAAAAGCCAAGTAGAGGCTGCCAGAGCTCCAGCAGAGCTGGAGGAAGGGTATCTAGTGACTTCCATGTGTCTGCTGTCAAAAGGAAAAATGAGTTGAGAGCAACAGCACAGGTACATTAGCATAAGAAGCAGAAAGAGAATGACTAATAGGAAGCTGAACACTCACTTGTGCTGCCTTATCTGCTGTATTGAAAACCTCTTGGCTGGGTCGTATTCAAGCATCCCTGAAAAGAAGGAAAAAAAGTCCAGGTGTGATCACAGATGCTGTCAGCCAAGTCGAAGACAGGAAGCACAAAGCTCTCCCCTTCCCTCCAACCTCCCCCCCCACCAGCCACTGGGGTGTCCGGGCAGCTCTGGGAGCCTTTGCCTCTGGGAAGAACCTGCTGCACAGGTCACAGGAACCTTGGCACAAATCCCAACTCCACTGCTGACTACCTGATCGAGGCTGTTCCTCAGTTTCCCCACCTGCACAGCGGACAGGGCCCTTCCCTCCGCCCACTGCAGGGACAGGGGCTCGGGCAGCCCTGGGTCGTATGTCCCAGTGTCTCCAGGCAAAGAACATCAAGACTCGGCGTCTCGCACGTAACGCTACTGGACTCGCTCTACAGACAGAGACGCTGTAGCTCAAGAAAGAAGCTGCAAGGGCTTTGCAGTGAGTGTCTGCAACACTGCTGACCAAAGGTAAGGGAAGAGAGAAATCACCAAGCGGTAACAAAAGCCGATCCAGAACTTCCTCCTGGATGAAGAGCTCCTGATGGAACTGGAAACTCTCCACAGAGATCTCAGTACAGTGGGGCTGTCTCAAGGCTCTTGCACTTTCGGTTTGGGATTCATTTCCCCAGGGTGCTGCAGAACAGGAGCTGGAGCACCCTCGTGAGCAGCTCACTTTGACCAAAGGAAAAAATAAATACGCAGCAATTCAGGCACTGTTTAGGGAACGACAGGGCTAACAAAGACATTCACGGTATTCACCAGATGAAACCAGTACAGGGACAGGATAAAGTTCTCAGGGAAATTATTAAGAGCAGCCTAACGGCCCCAGTTACAAATAGCTGTGGTGCAGAGAGCTGTATTGCCCTCAAGGAAGTAAAAATGCGTAAAGATAATTGAGCAAAAAGAATTTAATGAAAAAGGATTGTATTTCGGGCAATGTTTGAAAGAAAATGGAAAGTCCAATCACAGAAAATGTACGTTCATGCGCTCAGCTCTGTGACTCACTCACGGCAGCTCCATGGCTGAAGTTCTGTACTGAGAAGAGACTTCGTCAAGACAAAACATCATGTACTATTCACCAGTCAAGTCATCGAAGAGCCTCTGCCCACAGGAACCACACACACTCTCTACCATTTACGGTAAAGATTTCCCTGCAGTGTATCTGCGAGTGGAGATGAGATGCTGGAGCAGGGCGATTCTTCAGGAGGACGCCTAACTCGCAAACCTCTGCTCCCTGGTATTTCAGGAGGATCCACCACGCCCATACATGGGATATCGTGCCCGTCACGGCACGCCGGCACGCTCAGACCCCTTCCAAATGACGTCAAGTGGCAATCTGGAGACTGGAGACCACGACCCCGTCTTGAGCTCCTCACAGACTCCAGCCCCCACACTCCAATACTCCCGAACAAGGACTGCATTATCTCATGTGCTAGAATATCTACTTTCTAGCAGACAGCATGATCTGGGGTACGTTGTTTGAGAAGCCGGAAGAAATCCAACAGCAAGAGTTGATGAACTCCACCTGGATTTCACTTCAGAGCCTCCAACTTGGATCAACATTTAAAACCACCACTCCAAAGCAGCGTCAGCCCCGTTCCTGAAATGAGACAGGGCTTTTTCCCTCTCCTTCATCCTCCACAACCACATCCAGGAGCTCCCCTCTGCAGGCAAACCTGGTACCTTTGATCCCACACGTGCAGCAGCCGTGCCGCCGGGTGGGTTCCAGACCCCAGCCCGCCGACGGCTGGCTCCGGGGACTCCCTGCTACTGCACAACAGAGGCGTCCCACAGTCACCGGGACGCACATCCTCTCACCATCGCTGCAACGAAAGGTCGCGGCAGTTACACAGAGGAGAGAAAACAAAACGCTGAGACACTAGCGAACTTGTCCCGGTCACAAGGTCAGCGGCAGAGCCTGGAAATCAATCCAGACGCCTAATGCAGAGGCTCAAAGCTTTCTCGTTCAGAAAAAGCACATCAGGAGGAAGAAAAGCTGACCTTGTGCATTTTTCTTGTCCAGAAGCAAACTGCATGAGTTGATAAGTCATGTCCAGATGGTGACAGAAGAACCTTAAAGCTATTTATAAACGCTCCCACTCCGACACATCTCTACCGACTGTACACACAGAAGCCACAACAGTCCTAGCCCTTCTCTTCTCCATCAGTGAAGTATAAATAAAGCTTCATCCCTGATTAGGGAGACAAAAAGAGGAGCAGCATCCCAGCTAATCTGTTGAAATACACTGCCGTGCAAGTCTCTTTACAAGTCAAATGCCACAGAAGCTTAAAGTCCTCCAAATTCTGCTTCAGCTGGAAAGAGGAACAGAGAAATAAAAACAAGCTCAAGGCAGGGGAAGTAAAAAAACCACAAAAAAAAGCAGTCAACAGAACAGAAAAAAACCTTAAAAAGTGCATTTGAGTGTTTGCTTCACAGCCAGACCAGTCCTACGGTCAACACAGCACTTACAGCCCAAGAGGAAACCAGCGCTTTGCAGCGCGCTGAATGCTCCCTCGCAACGAAACCAGAACAAACGCTTGCAGCACCGCAGAGTGCTTCCAGAGTCCTTTGAAAGCAACGCAAAGGCGAGACAAAGTCTCCAGTGAGACAGGGCTGGGCTGGGGGTGTCTGTGCTGCTCACACAAAAGCATCAGCCAGCCATTGACAATATCTGATCTGCCGGCTTTTGATTCCATTTCAGCCTGCCGCAGAAGTCCTGGGCACCTACCAGGAAAGCAGGAGGTGGGGAGGAAAAGCATGAACTAAATAAAGCATCCAGGTCTTGTCACCGCAGCTACGCAGTGTGGCCCCGGCAGGGCTCAGCCCTCGCCCCCAGCGGATGCCCGGCTCTCTGCTGGGCTGGGGAGACGCCCAGGCCCCCCGAGTGGAGCGAGCCGGGGCAATCCCACATCATTCCGTCACCTCGGGTCCCCTGGGTACTCTAACCACTAGAAAAAGCACAGTGTGTCAAACCAAACACGGAGAATATCACAACTTCTACCAGCTTTTGCTGTGGAACAGGTGCATAGACAAGACGAGGGGTGGGCAGGTGTTCTCAGGTGGGATGGGGGGAGAACAGTAAAAGCAATCCTCAGGACTTCCCACTGCCATGAAGAAAGGGTCAATTTGATCGAGACAGACATCCCGCCCCGGGCAAGCTCCTCTGCCTACCAAACGCACTCCCCTTAGTGTCCAAACACAGAAGAGATGAAGGCAGCCAGCAGCTGGGACAAAGGAGGCACCACCGCCATGCTGCAAGAGACGGACAAAGCGCGTCGGGTGCAAGGCTGCTCTGCTTACAGCGAGGCAGAAGGCAGAGCAGGAAATTCTGACTCCAGGTCTCATGCAGGGGATGGAAAGAGAGCTAAAAAGGGAGTCATTCTGCTAATGAAGCATGAGATTTGAAGCTATCAATATCCCCAGGACAAGAAAAGAGAAATAACTGCCACGCTCATTTTCCCTGGGGGACAACACTAAGTGCAGCTGAGAGGCTCATCACAGCCCTCCAACGGTTCCTGCTGGATGCTCCAGAAGCCCGGCTGCGGCGCTCGATGGACCGCTGGATTCGCTCCAGTCGGGCAATTCCCGAGCTCATAAAAGAGGCTGTGTTTTGAGGCAGCGTTCACAAATCAAACACCACATGCAGATCAGGACATCGTTCCCTGGGGCACGCGGATAGGACAC
>NW_010139658.1:2901-12397 GCF_000699245.1 Pterocles gutturalis | reverse complement strand
CTAACATTCTGTGATTCTGTGAATTGTTGTACAAAGATGTATGGGCCAATATTTAGGCCCCCAATCAAGAACTGGCTAGGACCAATTTACTATTTTCAATGCGAAATGGAGTCAGACAAGGTGAGGGGGCAGAAGGGAAGAGCTGGTGTGTAAGAGGCAGGAAGGTCACTGGAAATTGTTGAACCATGATCAAAGGAGTTGGATGTTTTTGTTCATGCTGCGTGAAACAGGTGAGCCTTCCTACAACTGCAGGGAGCAGTCAGAACTTCAGAACTGTTTTACAGTGTAGTCTGGGGGGTTATTTTAAAGTAACAGCATTTTTTGAGTTAAATGGAGGGACTATGTCGTGGTTATGGCTAGGTCACAGCATGCTCAGTTCAGCTCCCTCTTCCCGAAGACATGCAAGTAATTTACTTTCTTGAAAACCAGAAAAAACTATATTTCCTTTGGTAAAACATGAGATAGACAGTCCTACAAGCTGATCATTAGATTCCTGAGTTTTCATTCAAGGCTACTGCCACTAAGACCTGCAAACAAAGAGGTCTCTCAGGCTGCTGAGCCAGCTCCTTTACAGCTCACAAACTCCCAGCCTCCGCCCTCCATCATGGCTCTTCTTATTTACATAGCCCAGGCACTGGGACTGGTGGGCTTCTAGGCTACATCTGACCTATGAGCACCTGTGTCATTTTAGGAAAGTCAAGGTCTCTGTCCCAGCCAGTTTGTAAGATGAATGTACCAACAAACAGTCCCCATAGATTCAAACGATCCACTATCTGTGCAAGAGCAAACCTGCTGCTTAAGTCTTTGCAAGACAGATGAGCTACAGCATAGAGCTTTTTAGCTTGGGGTTTCAAATGACCTTTCTGATTTCTGAGGAGAAGCTGGAAGTACAGCCTGAATTTGAGCCCCCTTTGGACTTTTGTCAAAGGGCCTTTCTGTGATGAACCTGGTCCAAATTATCTGAAAAAGTTAACATCCAAGATCACGAACAGGACTCCAAAGTCAAAAGAAGGGTATAACTTGTTTGATATTGTCTGGCAGCCTTCTGCCTAGCAAGTGGAGGTAAGAGGAACAAAAATCTGTTCTTAACTGGAGTGATTTTCTACGTCATCTCCCCATGGCAAGTGCCCAGCTTGCCTCGCCAACAGCCAATGCCCATAGCTCACACAACAGCCATCTGCAAGTACAGCATCACTGAACACACATTTTCAATCATTCTTTATCCTAAACTAAACTTATTATTTCTTCTTATCTGCAGGGTCTAATCTGCACTGTATGGAGGCCCAACGTCCCCTCAGCATGACTGCTGTGCTGCTGTGCAACGGCAGGCAGGAGGGGAGAACCTGCCCCAGTGCCTGCCAGGCTCCCTGGTACACTCCTCCTTAAGCTGATGTGTGTTTCTGTCACAGAAGCAACCATGGTTATTCTCAATGTAACAGTCTGCACCACCAATTAAAGAAAAGTAAAATTTATTTGGCATAGGACAGAAAAATAAGGAGAACAAAATCACATACAAAATAAATGTTAAGCAGAAAAATATTCACATAGCTAGATTAATATTTTATAAAAAGCTCAAACTTTAAGCATCTGATAAAAAATGTTACTTTCTGCTCAGCCTATGTTTTAAGTTATGTTTCTCTCTCTTTCAGTCTTGTGTGGCTTTGGAAGTCCAAATTTAGTGGTCCTCCTTTGCATGCATTAGTTTACACTAAAGAACATTTATCACAGACAAACTGTATTTCAAAATGGCAACATACTGAAGGGTTTCTCCCTTTTCTAAGACATGCAGTTTCCATTTTCTTCTTTTAGTCTGCCTACTTACCTGCTGCATACTCACTAAGTGAAAACATCTGTGTGCCCTGCCTCTGCTGAGTAACTCCAACACTCCCCTTTTTGCCAGTGCTCCAGGTTTACCTTTCAACGGAATGCTCCACATGCTTCCACCTTACAGGCTACCAGATCTCCATTTTCTCCCAATGTACGTGAAGGACCGTTCTATGAACTAGCTACACTTAATCTGTTACCGGACATCTTAGGCATGAGATTCTCCTTATTTTCTGGTGAACACAGTTTGAAAAATTAAAGTTCATACAATATATGTTACACAGAGTCAATGTACCGCCATAACAGGTTGCACCTGACTGTGAGACAACAGTGTTCACACCATTGCGATGTGGCATTACGGACGTGCATGTTTTATACCGTGATTTGTACTCTAGAATTGATAGCAACATTCAGCCAATTGGCTTGTATTTCCTTGAGCAGTCTTCTCCTTTCCATCATCCTGTGTCTGAGGAGCCCTCTCTAGGTCTCTTGACATTTGACATTCTGCTTGAAGCAATCCCAGTTTGATCATTCAATTCCATTCTTTCCTTCAAGGCAAAAAAGGAGCCTTTCTATTTGCATACTTTTCACAGAAAATTGTTGTCTTACAACATATATGGAACACAATAGCAGTTTAGTTCCCTCATCCTCTGCTCCAACAGAGACCTACTTCTGCAAGTGACATGTAAACAGTTGTTGCTGCAAGGAGAAAATACTGTCCATTTTTAAGTGACAATTTAAGGCACTTCTTGTGGGGAAAAAAAAAGGGTCCTTACGATTCTTTTAGCGTTGGGAAATGCTGTCTTCTAAACAAGAACTTGGTGACCTTATTTAAGTAGTAGTCCATTTACAGAAATACATGCTTCCTGAATCACAAGCTGCATTTCCTTTAACAATTCTGAACATTAATCACTGTGACCTCTTCTCCCACTGGCTGGTGCAGAAAGTCATAAAAGACATAACGTGTGCTTTTCTTCCAAAAATATTGAGCAGAAATTATTGCCACATGGTACAAAAGTTATTCCCATTTTATGTACTGACTTGAGTTAAACAAAAATGAACATCTGTGGCCATTGTCATGCAATGCAAGTCTCAGTGATGACATAAAAAGATAATTTGAGGTGTGAAGGTTTATAATACAATGCCATTGAAACAAACCCACTAATCTTAGACGCAAGCAGTGAATCAACTTAGTCCTCTAATAACCTCTGCAATTATGCTGAAGTCAGCTGGGCTGTATGGACAGCAGCATGAGACACTGGTTTTGGGAAAGGGTTAAGTTTCCAAAGCAATACCAACAACTGATTGTGAGGTTAACCAGTGCCCACCTGCACCTCACCTAAAGACTGCTCTAAGCGTCTCTCCCTGCACTGAGCTCAATCTGAAGCTGGCAGATCGAGCACATTGCAACAACAGGATTTGGCTCAAAACACTGTATAATGCTACTGTCGGCACTATTTACACTAGGACTTGGAAGAGCAACGACTACTAATTCTTCTAGAACAGAAGATTTGACTGAAAAAGTCATAAGGCACCACTGATTCAGTATGTTTTGCATTCTTTAACACTTCATAGTGAAATAAATACTCTAATACGGATCATATTGTAATTAGCTACTGATATATGAAGCAATACATTGAATGATAAAATGCTGCACTGTTCTGGAATGTATCTAGGGACTGTTACAGCACAAGATGTAACGCTGTTGTTAGGTGAAAAAAATACCTTTCTGAATTGTTAAGATATTTTACTATATATCAAATATCCATTCTGAAGAGGTTTCTATAGTACAAAGAAGTGCTAGAACTCAAGCAGGTCAGGTTTCTTGGGTTGTTGGCTGTGGGCCTTTAACACACCACGTTTTAAAGTGAGATTGAAGCTGGTTTGCCAACTCTTTGGTAGTGGTCCAGAATTTCTGGTCAGAAAACCTTGCTCCAAAGATCAAATATAGGTTATTTTGAATGATGCAGATCGTTGGCAGAACAATGTGCAGTATTTTCATTGACTTACTCAAAGTGAAACAGTCATGCTGGAAGCAGGTAAGTTACAAAAAAGGTATAGTTTCTGGAGGGTTTGTGGGATTTTTTGGCTGCATAGCTATTTGGATATTAATAAGGATTTGGCAGGTCAAGGTACTGAAAATATTGTATTCTTAAATTCAAAATGTTGTTCTTTAGAAAGTTATAAGTGCTTCAGTTTAATAACATGAATACAATAATTTATCCTTTAAGTTATTATCCTAAAAATCTTATTTGGACTTCTATTCACATAATAATATCCCAAAGAGACAGGCACTTTGCATAGTGCATATGTTTAAGGGACATCCATAAAATACATATAAAAATTCAGTATCGTGCTAGGTTTGATCCCAAGGTGCACCTGTCACATAGAGGTCCCACTAGTATCTGTTAAGAAACTCTTACAGCCACGATCCTGCAATTAGATGTAGATACATCCCTGCGCCTGCGCATTCAATTGCAGGTTCAAGACCATAAATAGTAACTTAAAATAGGTCATTAGATATAAAAATGTAAAAAACAGGTACATAATCAAATGCTATCACAGCTACCAAGATTTTGTAAACAAACACTGAAAAGGCCAAATTAAATTTGATCTGGCCAAACCCAACTCTGCCTCATCCCCTTCACTGTGACTGTCCAGGCTGCTGGGCAGAAAGGGGATCTGCCCCTCCACACCCACTGACAGAGCAAAAAGCCCTGTGCACAAACACTTCACTGGGGTCCAGGCTCTCTTTGGCTAAATCTCCTAGATTTTCAAGGACTGATTTGATTCTAGCTGCAGAGCGTATTTAGGATCATGTCTCCCATGCTAGAGAAGCATTTTCTTAACCTACATGACTATTTTTCTGGTTTTTTTTCTTTTGAGCAACACCCTGTGAAGCACGGCTGCTGATACGGACTTGGTAGGGATCCCAGGGAGTACGCTGAAGAAACAGAAACTGTTGAGGAGACATAGGAGAAATTTTTCAGAGCTAACCTTCAGAAGTCCAATTAACAAAGAGCTATCATTCAGCAATAATTCAAATCCAGAATTATGACCTTCCTCTAATTTCCAAAAGCATTTTATATGCATTTAGATCCATTTGTAAAAAGCACTCATAGAATGAATTCTTTTCTCACATACAAAATTCAAAAGCCATTAAACATATTAACCAACTGTCACAATGTTAGAACACTTTACTCTCTCTTCTATTAATGTAAGCCTTGCAGCTCTCCCTGGAGACTCCTTCCAGCAAAGTCTGAAAGGACAGGCTTCATGGTAAACTCAGAAGGCCAAATCTTCCCACTTCTCTTGAACCAGTGCAGATAGCAAATTTTGGAGCTGATGCTCCCGCTTGAATGCGCAAACCCCAGACCTCCTCCACTACATCAAAGGGCTTTCACTTACGCACATTTTGACCTCAGCTGCTCCACTGGAACACAAGTCAAATACAGTCTCTCTGAGACTTGTGACCTAAGCCCCAAGCTTTAGGTCAAAAAGCATCGTTTAATTGTACCAAAGAAACAACTGGAAAACAGTCTGTGGAGTACTGGTGTTAATGACGCTTTACAGAAGGAGCCTGCAACTACAATAATTGCTGCATTTGCACCAAGACTACTTTCTGAGGACTCTTCACATGTAGTTTCAGGTAGAGGGCATTACAATAACCCAGGACACAGATGACTGTGGGTTGGTCCACATCAGAGTAGGAAAGAATCAGGTGACTAAAAGCATAAAACTATTAAAAAACAAGGAAAGAGGGATAAAAAAAGAAGGTATTTCTATGTTGCTGAATTCTTCATTTGTGCTTTCTTTGGAAGATTCTCTGGAGATAAAAACAAGGCCAGACACACTCCATCCTCGGGGCAGGATGTGCTATCTATTGTTTGCTTGGCTATGCTGAAGTGAGAAGGTTGAGGACGAACTCTTGGTCACCGTGTAGTAGGTCTATGCCTTGCAGAAGCAGACGGGCCAAGTTAGGCATGCAAAGAAGGATCCAGGGGACTCTTGGCTAGACGTTTTTTCTCAGCAACAGAAAACAGATTGTACTTTATCATTCACACAATACAGCCACTGTACCCGAAGTGAACGAAACAGCTTTGTTCCAGCGCTCATTAAATTCAAAGCCAGACCTCCTGTGGAGCTCCCAAGGGGACAGGGCTGGACACGGTAAGCATGATACACGTATGTTGTGTATGGTCCACAAAATGCCTTTCATGACAGCCTGCAGTAAAAGCAAATAAAATTTATAGCTTTGAGCAACTATAGTTCATAAGCTGCATCTATTACTTCTGTGAAAGAGACTGAAGTTCGTTCCAGCTGACAAGACAAAAGTGGAAATAAAGCAAAACAGACAACTTTCCAATGATGTGGACAGGAGAGCTGACTTGAAAGAAACTTGAAAACAGATGTCACCCAAAGATGGGCCAGAACCCATTTCACCTTGGTATAGGTGGAAGTGGAGGGGCACCTCTTTCTTTTCGGCCAGAGCCACCTAGAAGCGAAAGAAAGTTTTTTGTGTTACTCCTTCTAGTTTCTTTTACAGTGGAAGTTTACATCCAAGCCACTAACTCAGTAAGTGGTGAAGATCTACTAATTTTCTTGCCTAGACTTTTTACTAAAAGATCTTTGTAGAGTTTCCAGTTAGTTTATTAAACAACATCAGAACTTCAAACATTGTAAGAGAAAGTTTTTAACTAACGCTATCCACAAATGTCTGGAAAGCATATGTATTTTAGTCCTTTGTCCCCTTCTCAAAACATATTGATAGCTCTTGTTAGGCTTACTATTTTATGCAAACACATACCTTCTCAGTGTTACTTGCAACACATGTAAATTTCAATAAGAGTGGCAAGCTATGAACACAGTAACATTTCAAACCCCTTCATGTTTTTCCCTATATAAAGATTTTCATTGCAGAAAGGAAACATAAAAAATACATGTACTATTTTACCTTTCTTTGTGGAGTAATATGAATGGGAAAAAGCTAACAGGGCAAAGAGTCAGAGACTAACAGGAATTTCTGCTTCAAACCAAAACCTCATCATTTGGAAACAGAAGACAAACAGATAGCTGAGTGTACAGATGATTCCAGGATAACTATGAGCTACCAATGTCAATGGTTGTGAAAGAAGTAAATTGATCCTTGGGTGTATCAGGCAAAATACCACTAATCAAGATAGGAAGCATTTATGCTGCTGCAGAAGACAAGGTTGAGATGTGAACTGGAACAGCATGTAACACTGATTGGAAAAGACAGAATCAAACTGGAACGCACAGAGAAGCAACCCTGATGATCAGAGAACATATCCTGGAAGCAGTGTAGTACATCCTGATTTAATCAGCCCAGCAAAACAAAAGCTCAGAGGAGGATATGGCTGTTGTCTTAAAAAATATTAGAGGTTTAACACACCAAGGAGGGAGGACAACTAAACTCAGGGATGATGTTGGCACAAGAATAAATGAGTTATGCATTAATTTAGATGGGAAATGAGGAGGAAGTCTTAGGGGATTTTGTGGTTCTGGCTGCCTGGAGCAGAAGGGCTGGCTATAATGGCAGAGGTGGTCTCTTACAATATACATTCTAACTTAAAAACCAAAAAATTCCTTCCTCAAATACAAGTTTAAGAGGGCTTGTGCCTGCGAACCTGCATTTAGCTTTTTCTTTGTGGTGGGGAAGAGTGACCAGGCTGTTAGTCTGAGAAGTTTGAAACCTCAGCATCCAGTCTCTTCCCCATCCACATTGTTTTTAGGATGATACGCCAAAATTTCAACAGCAGAGGTGGAACAAACTTACCTCTACTTTCATTTCTTGCTAGTTTACTGGGATAACTTCTGTTCATGGGTACATAAGGCTCTGGAGGTGGCAAATCAGATAGAGGATGAAAAGAAAATCTGCTTTCCCATTCATCTGAAAAAAATCCCATGCAATTTACTTGTCAGTTTTGTGACACAGCTTTAGGAAAGTAAACTGACATTAACATCATGTTTAATACATGTTTTACATTGCAAAATGCTTACATAGCTGAGTACTGAACCAGCATCCTATTGAGAAGTCAGGGAAGAAGATGCTTTGGGTTAGTTTGAGAATGAAAATTATTATTAACTTTAACTGATCACTTAGCCAATTTAAGGCAAAATCACAGATCAGGAAAATGGCCATTAATTCCACTGAAATAAGTGGAATGCTACACTCCCCTCCACGTGTAATAGATCTGCTTTTTTAACACACATATGCATACATATATATGTCTTACTGGAAATGCACAATGTATCCTACTCCAGAACAATATATTTTCTTGAGTATAGAATTTTCTGATATGCATACTTTGTTGATGTACAGAGCCCAAAAGCATCATTAAAAACACACTGACCTATAAGTGGTGTTTTTTCTTTCTTAATTTTTATACAGGAAAAAGAAAATTTGGGGCCATTATGATAAAATTTATGATGACAGAGAAACCTGTATGTAACTACTGTCAAAAATGGAAAAATAAATCAGTTGAAACTATATCTCTTGAGACTACAGGGGCCCTACTGAGTCTACAGGATTCTAAAGAACACAGCAAGCTGATCAGTTTCTTCACTGAAATAATAGGAAGTGTTTATGGAGCTTTGTTCTGCACTTGAATTTGGAGGCCCAAGGAAGAAAGTGTGGGCTATCTTAAACTTTGTAATTTCTTCACTTGGTTGCTTCAGGACTTTGCAACCATAACTTTCTTGCAATATTGTTATATTTTATTGCATAATGTAATGAACACATGAGTAAGTTTTGCCTGGCAGTTGCACATGTGGTTATTTGCTGGGATCCAGTTTTTCTACGTTTACTCCCAACGGTTGCAATTAAAAATCAGTGTGTAAAGGCGCTGTAGGTTCTGAACCCTGCAAATTACTTGTGTAGGAAAAAATGTGTCTGTGACCCACCTGCCTTATCTAATGTGTGAAGATCCTTCAAAAGTGTGAGTTGCAGCTTTATTTTCTGCTTGCTTTTTCTAACCTTATAAATGTCAAAAATACCAACTTTGACCTCCTGTAATTACCAGAAAGATTTATCTGTCCTTTGCAAATAGAAAACAATTAAAAAGAAAAGCTAGCATGATGAATCTTTAAAACACAGCAATCTTGGACCTCACCTTTTCAATAAACACTAGCAAAAAGAGAGATACTCCATGTTTTCAGCAGCATTCTGACAATCTCTTATCTCATCTGTTTTTCAGCTTTCAGCTTTTGAGGCATCATCTAGCTTGTTCTGACTTCCAAAGAGTCTTAGTGTAGCTATGGTTTGAATTTGTATCAGGGTCAGAACAATCCCCTCAGGCCTTATTTCTGTATTGTAGCAAAGTATGGTAAATATGTTTCCTGTTTTCAGGCTATTTTTCAAAGGGTTATTTTGGAGACTGTATTGACAAGTTTGCAGTTCTGCTCTATGTACAGTATATTTACTCCATTCTGACCCAGCAAGGTTAATCAAGATCCAAACGACACCTCTGTAGGTCAGAAACCAAAGGTCTGCACTAGAAACAAAGCCTCTATCCCAAACCATTTTTGACCTGTTACAGCCAAAAGCCACAATGCTGTCTCTATCAAGGGCAAACAACTGGGAGGCTGGCTTACCGTCACCTGGATCCTGGAAGCCATTTCTGACCACTGATGACGGCGGCGGGGGGTGGGG
>NW_010139658.1:0-2748 GCF_000699245.1 Pterocles gutturalis | reverse complement strand
AGCAAGACAAGAGGCAAGCACACAAACGCTGTTTGTACCAGGGGTTATTCTGACAGTGGTAAATTGCTGCCTGTGTCCCACGGCCTCCTGCTAACAAACCAGAGAGGGTGGGCTGGCTTGGGACCCTCAGCCCCGAGGGGCAATTTAGCCCTCAGCACCCACTTCCCTGCTCTCCAGGGCTCTCTAGAGAGTTGGTGCCCATTTGAAGAGTAGAGAAAGGAGAGCAGGGTATACTTAAGCATAAATACACCTCAGTGCCCATATTCCCATTTCCCTCAGCTACAGAAGCCTCTGTAGAGGTGCTGGTCCTTGAAGTCACTTTGAAACCACTCTAAATTATGTTGGCCACAACGAGCATAAGTTACAGCTGGAATTCAGGGTACTGTGCAGGTCCAAACCATAGCTCATTTCCTTTCCACGTACCATTACAAGGCAAGAGGACTTGTAGCAGAAAAGCTCTGCTACCCTCAGAGGCTCTTTGTCTATAGGGGTGGTCCCCTCTGGGTATCACAGCCAGGGTCTGCGGTGGCACACAGCGGAATTCAGCCCAGGAGTGGCAGCATTAAGCAGCATGGCATCAGCTCGCTCATTTATAAACCTATGGGCTGCATGCCAGGTCTGTCGGTAGTCGGAGCATATCCACCTCCTGCTAAACTGGAAACAGACCTCACATGTCGACTGGCATTCCCAGTGTCTGCGTATTTGAGCAACCAGCGTGGTGACACGGCAGGTCAAATATGAAGGCACGGCCCATGTAACACAGCACCAGGGCTGTCCTGAGGGCAGGGGAAGGGCGCTTCTCTGAGAAGAGCTGGTAAACAAAGGCAAGAAAGCTCCTGCTGCCAGGGGGAGAGGTACCCATGGTTAGGACACGAGGAGCTGAAGAAGAGGGTGTGGAGGGCTATGTGTGTTCTAAGGTCTCACTACCTCTGTTTGTCACAGTTGGGCAACTGACAATTATGTTTATTTTTATTAAATACTTCCTTGTCCTTGTGAAATCTAGCTACAGATGTGCATTTTGAAAAAGAGAGCAGCAGATATTGTGTCTCCAGTAACAAGCACTAAAACATACTTCAAGAAACATGCTGTACTTTGTGGGTTGTTTTTTTTCCTGGGTTTTTTTTTTTTTTCCTTCTTTTTTTTTTACAAATTACTAAAGTTTGCCTTCAGGGAATGGTTTCTAAGAATGAGAAGCATTTAACAACTTTAAGAATAGTTTTGCTTGCTTTCTCTCTAAACCTACCTAAACCCCATTATCTATATTGAACTGCTGCAGAACAGGAGTATTTATGTTTATAATTTATTGTTGCAACTTCCTTCTACTTATTAAGACAGCAGAAAGGTAGTGCTGATTTGCTAAAACCATCTGCCGCAGAAAAGAACCAACCAGGAAAGCACTGGCTGAAGCAGACCCCATCACGGAAGAAGCTCTTGGAAGCGTCTGACTAATTGCAGACGCTCTCTGCAACTTTGATCTATGCTCCCAGACAAACATGACAAGATTTCTTTGATTTATTTACTGCAAGCTGCACTGGCATTGTGCCATCTTTTGGGCTGGCAACCAGCTCCACAAAGCATGGTTTTGGGGCCAGTATTTTCTGCAGCTGCATGGCTGCTACACGTGCTGCAATACAGGAGATCCAGGTTGGTTCAAGGAGCTAGAAAGCAACAGGGATGGCTGTCACCTGTGGGAGCTCCCATGACATTAATCTCTATTGTCCAGGACTGGGCGGGTTTGAGATGATTTCTGATTTTTGTTGCAAAGGATGACAGGAAAACTTCCCAGCATTGTCTTCTGTGCAATGCTTCTCCCTTCCTGATGTTACAGGGCTGGACTGTTTGTGCCTAAATTCTCTCATCTCCAAAGGGAGAACCATCAGGTATTAAGAGAGATATGTTACAATGAGCAATTCTTAAAGTTATGAACAATAGTTGCTGCAGAGGACAAAATATATTATGAAATAAAGGAGACAATTCTGGTTTTAGTCTCATTTGAAATCTGCATATGGTAAGTAACAACAGTTGACCATGCTGTAATGACTGCCATTATATTTAACAACTGTTGGCTAGGTCTTTTATTAAAATAATTTGTATTTGGCTGTAAGTATGAGTGCCTCCCAACATGTAGAAGGTTGGGTTCTGCCAACCTCCATTCATGACAATGCCACCACAACTCACTGGTTGGCTCAGGAAGACAAATGCTGTCACCTAGCAGAAGCTGGACAAAACAGCTTCTCTCCATCAAATAACATAATGCGGAAACCCCCTGTTTGCAGCCCCTTATTACAGTAATTATAATGAAGGTTGTTGAGATCTGCAAAAGTACACATGAGCAGGCTGACGATGCACAGTGACCTTCTTTAAGCCGCTGTGACGCCCATAAACCCTCATTTCCAGCTGCAGACTCCCTTGTGCATCACGGTTTGTTGCCCACACAAAGCAGGCGGGTGCACGGCAGCGGCTGGGGGGGACACGCTGCCCCACGCCCCATCGCGCTCCTCCAGTGCTTCTGGGCATCACACATGGCAAAAAGTGACGCCCCAGTGGAAGCTGTCCCATGTTGCTCCTGCTGGGTGACAGCGCACAAAGCACCCGCAGGGCGCTTCAGGGCAGGACGCCTGAAGACTCTGGGTTACTCTCCAAGAGGCACGGCCAACACCACCGTTGGGCAAACCCAAAATTCCCCTTTTCCATAAAGAATCATCACTCGACCCCACAGCATCTGTTCAACCCCCGCCAAGCTCGGGA
>NW_010139657.1:165585-169862 GCF_000699245.1 Pterocles gutturalis | reverse complement strand
GAGGGAAGCAGGGTTCTTTTTTATCTGCACAGGAGTAAGGAGAGGGCTTTTGTATTGACACCAGCAGTTAGGGCAGATGAAAGGCTAAATTCCTTAGCCTTGGGTAGGTCCAAGATTTACCATGAAAGAGTTTATTGTCTGTGGTTGAGCAGTGCTGATCTCGGGAGGAGATGAGGAAGTCTTTTTAATAATCTGTGAATAGAGAAATACAGCTTCTTTAAGAACTGAGATTTTCAAATTCATAGAGAGTGTTGTAGGAACTACCTGAGGGAAAGGATATGACTGTGAAAGCTCAGTGGGCAAAACTTTTCCTGGTAGGCAGCTTGTGAAAGTGTCAGACTTTTGACTGGACAAGAATTTGTGGTATGATGGGTTTGGTGGTACTGCTTGTTAGTGTGGTTGCTCTGGATGGTGTATGAGATCTGTGTTCAGATCATCTGTGTCCAGGTGATTAAAGGATATTTCCAGCTCTAGGGACTTCTGAGGTTATTCTGGTGTGTTATTTTTTCGGTTGGTTTGTTTGTTTGTTTGTTTTGTTAGCTCTTCACCTGGGTAATATTTATACTTTTACTGAGCTAGAAGAAGAGAGAGAGCAGGTCTCTGGTGTGCTGGTTTCCATTTTGCTCTCTTCAAGAGTTGTGTAATGACATAATTAGAAGTCAGAACAGTTTGTGACTTCCACCCAGGGACCTCCATTTTCTGTCTTTAGGATACTTCATACTAGGGAGAATGGAGAGAGTAAGAGGGGGGAAGAAATCCATGAAGGAAGTTCTTAAAATTGTCTGTCTTTCTGCTCAAAGTGGATTCAGAATTTTCACATATGTGCAATCTTGTCTCACTCAGCCCAAGGTTTTTGCAATGATGACATCCTGAAATGTTTTGTTTCATAGTAGGTAGAATGAAAGTGTAGTTCTGGGCCTGGGTATTTAAATGTGAACAGAAAAGCAGGCTTTTTTTAATCAGCAGAACACATTTAAATGGAACATGGAGCAAATAAAGAGGTGAGGAGGATTTCTAGGCTTTAGAGTGCCACATCTGGATAAAGAGTCACAGAAATCACTTCATCAAGAAAAAGCAGACTAGTTGGAAAGAACTGAAGTTTATTGTTAGGAATTGCAATTAGTGTATTGTGGCCAGCTTTGTTAGGGGTGCCATTGAAGCCTGATATATCTCTAGTAAGGTTCTGAATAGTAGAAACCCATCCTCTATTAAGTAATCATTTGTAGCAACCTCTTTTTAAGGAAACATAAATGGCACTTGGCACCTGTGTACCCAGGTTACTTCTGAAAATAATATTTAAGCTTTTCAGTCACTTTGGCTGGTGAGCAGGGCACAGACTTTCAGAAAAGCCAAAGCTGGAACACCAGAACTTTATTTGCTGGTGGTTAAATGAATCATGAAAACATACTCAGGTTTTTTTGTAGACATGATTATAAAGAATGCCTATATGAACGTGGTGTAGTACCAGATTTTTTGTTAATAACTGTTGACAGAAACAAGGAAAAATCTGTCAGAAACAAGTAAAAATGTTGTTGTCCCTTCTTCATTTCATTTGTCATTTGCAAACACTTGCTTATTTTAATAATTTATTATCTTTAACGAGTATTTCTCCTTCAAGGGGAATTTTTTTTTTTTTCCTCCTTCTTCAAAACAAACAAGTCAAATGACTTTGCTTTAGAGATTGCTTCAGATTACCTTTGCTGCAAAAAAATATTTAAGTTGATGCCATTCTCTTCATTGTGTACTAGATTTCTACTCTGGAAGTTACTGTTATTGCACGGTACCTATGCTGTTGGTATCCTTCTGTAGGTGATGTTTCTAAACTGGACTATCAATGAAGCTTAAAATTCAAATAAAGTAATAATTTAGCAGCAGCTAATGAATTAAGTCTGTGGTCTAGTTATGCTTTGTAAGGAGATATCGTGAGTATCATGAGTATTATTTGGGTGACAAAGCTATTTATTGAAATACTTTCTAAATTCCCAAATTTTAGAAGGTTTTTGTTGAAAATAGTCACTGTTTGGTATTTAGTGTTTAATATTTTTCTTTAACAATTATTCAGTTACGAGGCAGAAACAGCCTGTTGCTCAATAAGTATATCAGGATACCCACTAGCAAAGAAGTGGTAAAATGAGAAAAGTATAACTTATGGAAATATTAGTTTGAAATATGTATCCAAACTATTAAGTAATTATCAAAAAATATTTGAATTGACGTAATTTCATATGCAATTTGCTAAGTACAGATATATAATTGTAATTTTTAATTCATAAACAGATACTGGATTTATAAACATTTGTCAAGTAGTTTGACCAGCTTTTACCGAAAACTCTCATGTTGTTTGTAGCATGATATTTATTTGTTGAGCAAGCCCAAGTTTGCTGGAGTCCTTTGAGAAATGAGACAAAACAGAATGAGCTATTGCAAGAATGGATAAAAGCTGCTGGGGATGTCCACGCTCTGAAAATGCTCTGTAACCTAGACATGTGGCTTATGCTCCTTCTCTCTTTCATGCACGTGCTCACTTGTTGGAAAGATGTTAAGGGGCTTGATGATGAAGGAGCTTATGTATGATGCACCAGTTAATTCAAGAAGTAAATTAAAATAAGAGGAAGGAATTTATGAGAGGAGAAGGCATTGCTACATCCTGATGCATGAAATGAAGAGCGACACAGCTGGAGTCGGGTGTTCCAGACCTTTCAAGGGCCAGATACCCTCACACATGAACTTTGTTTGACACTTTAGTGGTGATTATTCGTGCACCTAAGGTTAAACATCCATGTAAGTGTTCACAGGTTTTTGAGTATGGTTTGTGAATAAGAATTTGGATTGGAGCAGAAGAAAATACAACTTCTGGCCATTTAAAATTCCGTCTTCAAAAAGGTTGCATTAAATTAAGATGAAAAGTAAGACATTATATTTTTGGAGATAGGCCTAAAGAAATACTACTTGAGGAGATACATACCGTATTTTGATTTTGTTGTTGTTGTTGCTCTGTTTTTCACTTTCTGGTTGCTAGTTTGATCAGTTCCCTTATTTTCCTGCCTGCAAAATTGAAGCTAATGCAAGGTGTGCAGTGGTGCAGCCCTCTGACCCAGAAGGTGGGGGATGCTGAATTGTCCCAAGGTTTTGCCCTCATCAACCGTACTTGTAAACTGCAAGTGAGGCTGATCACAGCTGAAGAGGCAAATGACTATACAGGGTGTATTTGGGGGGTTTTGTTTTCCTTTTTAATTTAAAACACTTTTTTAAATCTAGGAAACCTTCATGTGGAGAAAATGTGTTTTGAGGAAATGCACAATTTATCAGAAAAATAATTCTGAAGAAATGCAGAAACATTTTAATTTTTAAAGTATTTTGTGTTGTTTTATATTTTTATAGCAAGAGACTAGCAAGAGACTTCACCTTTTTATCTGTGTTTAGAAACACAGCTTAATATACCAAACTGTTTTTTATAATCAGAAGTCCATTTTATGCATAATAGGCATGTTATTAAATAAAACAAAATTCAAAAGGTTAAAAAAAGCATTATAAATGATATTTTTGTCTGATGATTTAATTTTTATTATTGTTTCAAGTAAAACTTCCAGGGACCTTCACTGAAGCCTCTTCTGAAGAGAAGCTGCTTTGAGTTCTTTAATTGTTGATGTAAGTTTCTTTGTGTTGTGGTCTTTTATATAAAAGAAGTACATCTGAAGGGCTGTTAATGTATTGAATACCAAGCATCACTGAAATTTAAAGACCTATTTGAAATTGAATTTGTAAATGTCAGTCACATTTTATGTCAAGATTCCAATGGCTGAAGGAAAGAGCGGGTTTTAGTGGATAATGATCCCGTCTGCTGCATTTTATTGCACTGGACATCTACCCTGGCAGAGACAGGCCATGCTTACAAGCATAATGTGCTCATTTTTTTGCTTAAATTCTTGGGAGGTGATGGAAAGACAGGCACATACTTTCTGTCTTAGACTGAATGCAGTTATTTTTCCATCTTTTTACAGTTTCAGAAGTATTTGTTATGATTATCTAGACTTGAACTCAGTGGATGAATTGGGCAAATAAAGCTATCTGTACTTTTTAAAGTATTTCTACTTCATACTGCTTTCCTCATTTGAAAACCTGGGGTTGCTTTGATAGAGAGCAAGCACACTACCCTGGCTGCTTCAAGTCTTCCCTTTGCAAGGCTGATGCAATGCATCAAAGCTACTTTAAATGCTTTAAGTAAGATAAGAATCCTAATCACAGAAATTGTCATGCATTAATTGAATAACTATGGA